>NC_085034.1:9192617-9232275 GCF_963692335.1 Osmerus eperlanus
CAAGAACAAGCAGGCCTAGAATCGTGCTGAGAGAGAAACGTTAGACTGTAGGATAACAGCCAGAGTGACAGTTGTGCAGCCCCTTGCTCTACTGAGTCAGCAGCAGTGGGCTGGCGGTGCTGCTGAACGCAACCCCTCTTGTGCAACACTTCGCCACAAAACTGTTCGACTGCGCTGAGGCCAAAAAAGTCTCTGTTTGGAGATATTCCTGCCACATGGTGAACAGACAAAGATGGCTACGTGTGCTGTGTTTGTGTGAGAGAGTATTGTGTGTGTGTGTGTGTGTGTGCGTGCGTGTATGTGTGTGTGTTTGTGTGTGTGTGTACACAGTTGGGATTTCTGGAGGAATCAATGTGCCGATGGAGGAAAGTGTTCCTGTACAGGAAACAGGATGTGTGGCACGATAAAGAAACATCACACACACTCTCTCTCTTTCTTTCTTTCTTTCTTTCTTTCTTTCACACACACACACACACACACACACACTCTCTTTCACACACACACACTCTCTCTCTTTCTTTCACACACACATACTCTCTCTTTTTCGTTTTTTCTTTCTTTCTTTCTTTCTTTCTTTCACACACACACACACACACACACACACACACACACACACGCACTCTCTCTCTTTCACACACACACACACACACACACACACACACACACACACGCACACACTCACAAATATCCACAGTACCTCCCCCATCAGTCAAAGCAGAGTGCAAGGTTGTGAGTATGGGCGGAGCCCAGCTGTCTCAGAGTGCAGTGCTGAAGTCACATTTCCAGGCCGACCAATCCAGAGCAGAACACCCCCCCCCCCCCCCCCACGTCTCTGCCGGCCTCATGTGAAACCAACCACAACCCAACATGAACCCCTTTCCTGCCTTAAAACATGGACGAAATGTCCAATATGTTGGTTGACAGGCTACTAAACAGGGGGGAGGAGCCTGGACCAATGGCTGGGACGCTAACATGAACCACCCCCACCCCTTCCTACACATCCTCCAAGACACCCTCCTCCCCCAACAGGTCATACTGGTCCATGCAGTAGTGAATCACCCTTGTCACCAACACACACCCTGCCCGCCCACCCACCACCCTTCCATAACTGATCATGTTACTGTTCCTCTAGGGGATACTGGGGCATCATCTGATGGAATGTGAAGACTCACCCACCAACACGTCACATCAGGTGGTGTACTCGCACACACACGTACACGTAGACACACACACGCGGACACGTAGACACACACACCAACACGTGGAGACCAGGCTACGGTGCTCTGTGGAGAAACCAGCCGACTGCTCTCCCTGTTCCCGTGGAAACGACCAGAGTCGCGAATTATACAAGGACAATTGGGGGGGTCCAAAAAATTAAAAAATAACAATCGGGGGGGTAAAGTAATATTTATGATTACAAGTAAGAACGATATATAAATGTATCGACCCCCAGACCTGTTGTTTTTACCTCTTTTGGGGGGGTCCAAGTCTTAATAAGGGGGGTCAAACCCCCCCAAGCCCCAGCGTAATTCGCACACTGGGAACGACCCCACCTTCATAACACACGCGCACAACATTAGCAGCGCCACTCTTGGAGGCGTGGGTTTGAGGGGGGGGGGGCAGTTGGAACATGTTCTTACCAAAGTCAAGAGCCCACTAACACATCCTCGCTAATAATAAGCAGCTAGTGTTTTCATGGAGGGTGATAAAAAAATGCTTGTCCCCACTTATGTTCAAACCTAAACGACAAGCTTTTTTTTCACACACCTAACCACCGAACCACCCCCAACAATATCATGGGAACACACACAACTTGTCTGGAGTTTGCGATACGCTACTAATACGAATTCTGACTTCAGCCAAAGCACGTATATGAAACCCCACATCTGAAAGTGTGCAAAGACCCTCACCGCAGCCCTCAAAACCCCACGCTGGGGACCCCCTCAGGACCCCAACCTGATTAGCATGCTAACAGTGACCGCTTTGACCTGCCCTCAACCACAACAAGCTGACCAACAGAGGCTAATGAGCTAAGCTCTACAGGGACACATGTTACATGTGTGTGAAACATTCCTTCTACCAATACCTTCCTGTCTGGAATGTTCTCTCAGAGTTGTTTAGTGAAGCGCCACCTATTGGTGGATGATTGGGAACTACCTGAAAATCTCGTGGAGTTTGACTAAAGAGAACGCGACAGACCATGATACAGGAACAGAGAGGTGTTG
Organism: Osmerus eperlanus; assembly: GCF_963692335.1. NCBI lineage: Eukaryota > Metazoa > Chordata > Actinopteri > Osmeriformes > Osmeridae > Osmerus > Osmerus eperlanus. The sequence goes on from NC_085034.1 coordinate 9,194,843, forward strand.
ACGAAGCATTTGTACATCAGAACGAATGTACATTATCCTGTCTCAACAGTCCCCCAAGGGCTTAATTTGACTATATTTACATACACAATCACCGTATTGGTTCATGAGCATGTCTGCCCTCTACTGATCAAGTATGGTCACTGCAGATTTTCATTATAAACTTTGAAAAACACTCTGCAATCTAACCACAATTACACTTCTTAGTTCACATATACCAATATTATTTAAAATGAAAGCCCTTTTTAGCTGCAATTGTATCCCAGAAGCTTGTCTTTACACTTTACTTACACTGAATGTTGCTCTTTTATTGGCACCCACCATAGGAAGTGGTTAGTTAGTCATTTGTTACATTTGAAGAGTTGTCCAAGCGGAGATTGAGAGCAACGTCCCCTGTGGTAAGACGTTGGCTCACCCACTCCTTTATGCAACTTAAGCGTGATACAGTAGATGTGAGATAAGTGAGTATTGATCTTAGCTGGTGGGTGTGCCAGGGTTAGGCAAGGTAGATGCTGCGCCGGGTTAAACCCAAGCATTCTGAACCTCAGAAATTCCAAACATGCATGTAAAGATCAGGCAGGCCCTTGAGATGTTCTCATTCATGCGTTTGATGTGTAAAAAAACGAAATCTGTAGCTTGAAATCTTTCTAGAACGGAAATCTAGAACCGAAACTTGGAAGGAGCCTCCCTCTCCATGCTGTCCCCTCCATCCCTCCCTCGCTCCTTTCCTTCCTTCCTCCCTCCTTCTCGCTATCTCTCAGTTCCCGCCCCCATCAGGCTGATGTACGGATAAGAAACATCCCCCTTCTCAGGGGTACTCACGGTGAGGGGGGAGTTGTTGTTGAGGTGGTCCTGGCTGAGGGGGCTGTGAGGGGGGTCGCCGGCTGAGGGACCCCCGGGGTGGCAGTCCAAGGTCACAAGGTCACGGCACGCAGGGTGGCATGTGTACTTACAACCTGGAGGAGAGGAAGAGGAGAGGAGAGGAAGAGGAAGAGGAGAGGAAGAGGAAGAGGAAGAGGAAGAGGAAGAGGAGAGGGAGAGGAGAGGAGAGGAGAGGAGAGGAGAGGAGAGGGAGAGGAGAGGAGAGGAGAGGAGAGGAGAGGGAGAGGAGATGGAGAGGAGAGGGAGAGGAGAGGAGAGGAAGAGGAGAGGGAGAGGGAGAGGAGAGGAGAGGGAGAGGGAGAGGGAGAGGGAGAGGGAGAGGGAGAGGAGAGGAGAGGAGAGGAGAGGAAGAGGAGAGGAAGATGAAGAAGAGTGGACAGGAGAGGAAGAGAAGAGAAGAGGGAGAGGAGGAGAAGAGAGGGAAGAAAGGGAGAGAAGCGATGAAGACCGAAAGAAGAGGAAGAAAGGTAGAGGAGAAGGGAGAGCGGAACAACAATTCATTTCAGACTCACATTGGTGTCACTACATGACAAGACTGATACATCGTATTTCCGACTCTGAGTCCACGTTTACAGCCGTGTGTGTGTGTGTGTCAGTGGCATGCAGCAGAGGAGAGCTCCATCCCCTAGCTGAGCCTCTCTACTCCTCTCACACTTCCTCCAACGCAAATGATCCCTGGAACCGCTCTGGCGCCAGGACCGCACTCACGCCGAGAACCGGCCCGGGGATCTCCATTTGCAAATGAGGATTCAACCGTATGCAAAGTCACTAGACAGGGATCCGGCATAGTGTCAGTCAGACCTCAGAGGAAAAGCTCTTCCAGAGAATCCGGCCACTCACGCATCCTAAACTTAGGATGAGTGGAAGAAAGCAGGATTGGATACATCTCTGAAATGCTCTCTGTCTCTCTCTCTCTCCTCTCTCACACACTTTTAATATTCTGGCTGACATCCAGCAGGCTACTTAGAATTCATTTGGATAGAGAGAGAGAGAGAGGCAGAGAGAGGCTACACACACACATCACACACACACACTATCCATCGCTTCAGTCCGAGCCTCTTTGTAGACTGCAGTAAAGTACACACACAGAGATACAGTATGCCCACCATGAGCATGTCACTGTAGGTGTGTGTGTGTGTGTCCTCCCTTACCTGAAGACCTCCTTTGCACTTGATGGCCGAGTTTCACCGACAGTTTACAGATGGCTGATCCCATCTCCCATCCTTGAGCATCTCCCCAGCTCCCTCACTCACACACACACACACACACACACTCATTCATATACCCCGCACACTATCAATCCCATCCACAGAGCTGGTTCTCAGAAAGGAGGAAACTGAGATATGAGACTAGGAACAAGAGTCCCATCTCCTCTCTCTCTCACTCTCCCTGACCAGTCATTTGCCTAACCACCGCTCTCTCTCTGTCTCTCTCTCTGTCTCTCTCTCTCTCCATTTGGACCTCTCCCTCTGCTACCCCAACTCTCTCTCTCTCTTTCTTTCTCTCATCTCCCTCCCTCTGACTCTCCATTTACAGAAGCTCCATTGCTTCTCTCTCTCTCTGTTGTGTGTGGAGTGCTGAGTAGGTGCTTTGCCTGTCAAACGGAGGCCAGTGTGATGGACACACAGACGGGGAGTGGGGGCAGAGAGAGGTGCATCATGGGGCTGCTGACTCAGGTCACCTTCGCTCTGTGTTTGAGCGTGTGTTAGCGAGCGAGAGACAGAGAGAGACAGAGAACGAGAGAGAGAAAGAGAGAGAAAGAAAGAAAGAAATTATAGCTCACACGTCTATGCACTTTTGTTCGGGTCACCCACATTCTGTGTTTCCACGCTCACACACACGCCCTCCCCTGGGCGTGTGTGTGAGCGTGTACAACCATGCACGTCTGTGGGTCACGAGGGGACCTTACCTCCTCCATACTCCATAAATCCTCCGGCCCCACAACAGGGGGTTTAAATGATCCGGTTCATGGCTGCCTGGCTTCCTGCTCTAACCCCCTCTAACCCTCTTCATCCCTGGGTACAAAGAGCCAGGGCGAGCCCATTGTGCAGGCTGGTCCCTGGCGCAGCTACGCAGAGGAAACCCCACACTCCACTACTGAAACGACACAACTGTAGTCCTCATTAGCTACTGTATACACAAGCCGTGAATGTTTGTTCTGTTTCTTTAAGGGTAGGTTAAACGTATTAGAATGGCCCCTGAGATAGAATTTGGGAGGAAATCGATTATACTGTCTGAATCGTGGGACCGTCTCCAGACGGACGTAATCGATTTGTCGGGATGAGGGGCAGGGAGAGACGGACTAAACGTACGCCAACACACACACACCACAATTCAAGCATCAACCTCAACCAAAACAGAAAACACACACACCGTTTCCCGTCCTAGCTCAGTCATTTTCAGCAGTGTGTGGAATTTGGAGTCGTCTGACTAATGATGCCTCTGGGAGCGGACTGGGGGGGGGGGGGGGGGTGGTGGGGGGTGGCGTCACCCTTCATCTGCTTCAACACTGATGTGCTGAGAGCCCAAAGGTAGCTCCTGGCTGGCACGCGCACACACGCGCGCACACACTCACACAGATATCCACATGGCATTACACACACACGTGTACACATGCCTTCCCGCAGACAAACACGTTTAGTGGCACACAAGCAGGGAAATACACACACACACACACATCAGTTGTCGGCCTCTCACTCCGGCCGACAAACACCATTTGGCCTCATTCAAAGCTAACAGCTGGCACGTCTCTCTTGCTCAACCACACCCACACAGCTATCACCGTCTAAGTACACGGAGCCTCAAACTGTCATCTAAAAATGTTCTCGTTCAACCGACCGCTAACTATCTGCACAGAGATGTAAAAACCGGTCAAAAGGGCAGCGGAGGGCCTCGTTGTGAACTGCAGTAGGAATGATCTGGAAGGTTCAGTGTGTGTCTGTGTGTGTGTGTGTGGGGGGGGGGGCGGGGGGTCAGGGGTACAGGGTGCATCTGGTGGGTCCTGCCTCTCCCTGGCAGGTGGGGGGGTGTGAGGGGGAGGGGGGGGAGTGTGGGGGTGTAAAACAGGTGTGGGCTGTTCTAATCTGTTGTCTCTTTGTTGCCCCCCCACGTTGTTTCCCCTCCTTAATGATTATCCTGTTCTTTCTTCACATTACCACAGTTAGCTTTGACACTAAGAATGTAGCTCAAAGTTTGAAGGATGGTGTGTGTGTGTGGTTGTGCATCTGTACCTGTGTGTGCGAGCATGCTTGTGTGCGTGGGTGTGTTCACTTCCAGTCATGAGAGCTGAGAGAAGCCCTCCTTTCAGCAGGTGTGAGCGATGGCCCAAACGGATCTCTTCCCTGAACTGCAACAAAGAGCCACGTATCTGCAGGGGAGAGTGTGCTAATGACACGCTCAACTCCAAACATACCAAAGTGTCATATTACATAAAAGTCTTTGGGACAGAGGGGTGTGTGTGCGTGTGTGTGTTTTGACTCCTCAGCGTGTGTTGACTCAAAAGCATGCAGCCAGTCTCCCTGCTGGGCAGCGTTCAGTAGGACATTTTTTAGTCTGGCATTCTGAAGCCTGGACGCCACATTCTGTCCAGTCTCCCCTCACATCCGGCTCCGGCCTAAATTAGTACACACACTTTGGCCTAGTGCCCAGTACCAACACACACACACACACTTCTGAATCGTGAAGTCATTCACACACTGAGAGGCAGTGTGTCCTAGCCGTCTCTAGGAATTCTAGCCGTCTCTAGGAATTCTAAGCCTGCTGACATTCAATTATTCAAAGCGCCCGTATCTCTCCTCTCTCTACCCCCCCCCCCCCAGCCTCTCACAGCCAACTGGACCTGTGGGTCCCTTTCTCTCACTCCATCCATCCCTCCATATCTCATGCCGTGTCTCTCCATCTGCACTCGTCTGTCCTCTTTCGCGACTCCACGAGTCCATCCCTTGCAGACTCACTCCGCACTCCTATTCCATCGAACCGACAGCGCGCACAGCGTCCCCAGGGAGATGAAACACCACTCTCTTTGTCGAGACATGTCCAAGAGGGCTGGAGTCCGAGCACACCGGTGTGTTTAGAGGCGACAGACCACCGCCGTGTTACAGAGGGAGGGAGGTCGCCGGTTCGAGCCCTGTGCTTTGTGCTCTACGAGGGTCGTCGCGGTCCGCTGCATGCGGCCCACCAGGAATGTCCCCTTTAGATAGCACGGATTGAACTGTGGACATGCTGAACACACACACACACAGGGGCTAGAGTTCCGAGCGGAGTAACACACATCCGGACATAGACTCACCAGAGGTGTTCCAGAGCAGACTGAGTTCCAGGCGTCCAGAGCGGCGCACCAGTTTGGGGAGTCGGGATAGAAACCCGGTTAGCCTCCTCATGGTCCTCCCCAAGCCTTTCCCCAGTTCCATGGCTGGTGGCACACGCAGGGCAGGGCCCCGAGCTTCATGCGCTCTAGCGGACGGTCTGACCACCGAGGGGGGCCTTAGCACCACAGGCCATCGTGCAAATCCCATCTCTGGACTGTCCTGCCCTGGACTCTTTCCTCCCTCTCTCCCTCCCTCTGTCTGTCTCTCTGTCGGACGCTCTCTTTGTGGCTCACATGTCATGTCTGGCCTTGTCTAGTCCCACCCCTGCTGGCTGTACCCCCTCGGTGACCCACCTACTGTATGTGTGTGTGTGTGTGTGTGTGTGTGTCTGCTCATTGTGTTGGGTCATTAACCTGTCACAGGGCAACGTTTCTTCTGAAGCCCCACTGTTAGGGAGCCTGCACAAACAGCAGCTGGGTGATAGAAACACACACACCCACCCACACAGCCACACACACACCCACACACACACACACAGAGAGAGAACACCGACGGCTAGACACTCCCCGTAAACATAAATAACATGAAACTCCTGTATTTGCCACAGTGGCTCCAGGAAAAGGTTCCCAACCCTTAATAGCATTCCAGCATCAGGAGGACTCCATAGGATGACCCCCATCCCACGTTCTGCCTAGCTGTGAGGAGGTACCAGCGGGAAGTTCTCCATGGGAAACGCACCACCAGCTTATCCTCCCATCCGACCCGAAACGCGCAACAACAGAGACCTCCAAGTCCTGACCCGGGCCCCCTGAACTCTGTGTCTGGGTTCACCGGTCCAAATGACCTTCTGATCCATCGTGATATGAAGGATGGTCAGCGCTTCACTCCTGTTGCCTCCACCACCCCGGCCTCCACCCTTGGTTCTGTGGACCCTCTATCTAGGGGGAATGTGTGCCACAGCTCTCTGCACGGGACAGTGTCTCAGGTGGGTACAGCCTGGGCGCTAATGCGAGCAGAACCAGTACACCATGACCATGTATTGTAATGTCAATAAAGTGTTCATTGCCTACGACTGAGTCTTCCTGCCTGAACCATATTGTTTTTCAATTGGTCGTTGATATAAATGCCTCTCCTACTCTTGCTATCACATACGTTGCTTTTCGGTAGGTAACGCAGCGATTCTGGGTTGTGGCAAACGTGTCCTGACCCGCCTCGGTGCCCCTCTACCCATCTGTGACTAAACACACATCTACACCCTCGCGCAACTCGACACCACACCAGATAAAGGCCTCGACACCACTCCAGGGTTCAGTTTCCCAGCTATCTCCTCTGATCTGACCCACTTTGAGGCAGCTCAAGGCGCACAGGGCCGGACCGAGCCGGGTTAGGATCCTACCTGAGTTCAGTGGCATGCGGGGTATCATCATTAAATCCAACTTGGTTTGTACAAGCCTTTTTTTTTTTTACGAGCGATGTCAAAAAGGCCTTCACAGTTGCCCACGGTCACCCAGCACTGATAAACAACCTCATATCCTTCTTGAGAGAAGACAGGCTTGAACTTGGCAGATAGGGAGAAGGAGTTGTGTCTGTGCTGTGCTGTGCTGTGCTACGTGGAGCTCTAAAAGCAAAAGCAGGGAGCCACGTGTTTAGACTTGTTTCATATAGGTTTCATAGAGATTCGTATGGTATTCATGTATTTGCATTGCTCTCAAAGGATTAGGCTTTGTTATTTTCAGAAATAAAGATCTAAAACCACGGATCAGTAGCAGACTGAAACAGTCGATCGAAGGAGGACCAATATTTCCAATGGACCTGTACTTGTATGTTATGCAAACAATGAATAAACATAATTCCAGTTAACTGTGTCCCTAGAACGCTCTACAGTCCACTTTGTAGTAATGTTGGAATCCTTAACCGCCAGTCCAGTCCGGTCCGGACACGCTCCTAACCTAGGTCTAATGCCCCTGACGCCTCCAGGAAAACTGTCTGTGCTGCTCACTGGAGCGAGGCGCGTGAGAACGATGACCGCAAAGGACCGCTGGGGTTAATGAGTGAGTGGTTAGTGGATAAATGACTGTCTCTCTCTCTCACAAACACACACACACACTCATACACACACACACACACACACACACGGAGATATGCACACATACACACACCAAGAAAGTCCTTGACACACATGAAGGGGTGCACACACACACATTTGAGAGACTCCTGCTCTTTAAACAGAACTATCATGGATAGTAAACTGCAAAACAGTCCGACATGGAGTCACTTTATGACTTTCTGATGATTCTCTAATAGGGCTTAAGGAAACGTGAACTCAAAGTCATAGTCGGACGTGGCTTATTATGAGGTGCTAAATATAATTTGAGGTGCAGCAGTTTACTTTCTTGTCAACTCATTTATGCGAGTCAAATATATACAAACCATACCAGCTGCTGAACAGTTTGAGGAAGTAGTTTACCTAAAAGTGCACGACTATGCGGGGAGAGATGAGTGGAGACGTAATGGTGGTGGATGTTGTCATTCGGACCAGTCTATCAGCATACCACATAGAAGTGCGTGTGTAACCCAGCCCTAGAGGGCTGTACAGTATGTGGGAGTACTGTACCAATCTGAAGGAATGTGTATCCGACCGTTCAGTGTTAGAAACTACATACCAATGTGTCTCTTAGTGTAGTTCCTAAAGAAGTTTGAAAACGTTTAACGAATAAACGAAGTTTATGTTGATCAAAATGCCAATTATGGCAGGTAATCTGCCAACTATCTGAGCATTTAGCATTGGCATGATATGGCACTTAATGACGTTTATGAAAATACTTAATACACCGAATCCTTAAATATCTTGAATCTTTGTCATAACTTACCTGTGCAAATTAGACCGTCGTGGAGGATGTATTGGCAGCAGACGTCGCACCAAGCGCCTGACACACCTTGGGTGAAGATGTGCCCCTCGCCTTTCTCCTCCCTCACCCGGGGGTCTCTCTTGCTTGGCGAGAATATCGTCCTCACATCCGGAGGCCTGTACCCTTTCTTCCTGCTACGGGGCGCGGGGTTTGACTCCGGTTCTGGTTTCTTCTCCGAGGGGACCAGTACAGGATCGGGTCTCTTTTCGCTCCAGGCCGCTTCAAGGCTCTCTAGGCTCAGGGGTTGAGACGATGGATGGCACCTGACGGCTTTCACAACCCTACTTTTCGAGTGTCGCATCTTGATGCTCGGTGGACATTCGGGACAGTCGTCCGTGTCCACCATAGTGGCTATCGCCCTCTGCGGTATCGGTGATTTATTAACGAAAGTCACGGTTACCTGTGACTCGATGAACCGCGTCGGGGAATATTTTCGATTGTTATGCATCGCGTTATAAATTACGCTCTCTCTTGAGCGCACGGGACGCAATTGACTACAATAACCTTCTCCGCGGTCCGGGTTACTTTTAAGAAACAAAAAAGCGTAGCCGATGAAATCTTTGACGATACGTTATTCCACCTATCCACCATATTTCAACCTTGTTCGTGTGAATTAAAAATTGTTCTCGCGACTGCTCGGTGTGTTGTCAGTAAGCAGGTCTAGCAGGTGTGGGAAACGGGTTGGATTTCATTTCAGTTCAGATCCCGTGGAATCCAGACCATGGAGCCACAAAGCCATTGAAGCGCAAATCAGTAAACCGTTACCAAATGCAGTTTTTGATCATAAAGGAAACTGCAAACATTTATAATAACATGATTTAAAGCATATATAAGATTAAGATTTCACCACACCCTATTTTCATTTTAATAAATGTGTCAGCTTTTCGAATCAGACAATAGTAACTGTATTGTTATTGTATTACGCTACAAGTAGTAGTGTGTGTGTGTGTGTGTGTGTGTGTGTGTGTGTGTGTGTGTGTGCCCCTGTAGTGACCCAAGAATACATTTTAGCAAACATATACAATCTTGATTTATCTTGGCAAATTGATTCATAGACATACAGTTTTCCCGTGATTAACCATTGGAATCGGATATAGCTAGATAATATTTAAAAAAAAAACATTCTAGAACCGTCAAGCCTACACCCTAGTCTACACATATTACACTTCATCAAGTTAAAGTACTCTACACAGTATACTGTCATACAGCTTTGGCACAACAAAAAATAAGTACTTTCATTTAAATAGTGTGGCTCTTTGCACATTATAGCCCTATATTTTATCCCTAAATCTCAACAAAAAACATCTGTAAACAAGACTAATGCATTCAAGGTTTTAATCAGCCTGTTAAAATGAGCCTTTATTTGTTGCGTGCTCCTGAGTGAAGAACTGCATCTCACAAACACACTTTCAACGATCAAAGGTCTCTTGTGCAAAACGTTTTTTTCTTCTTTTCAGTTTGGCTCCAACATCTGGTTTACCCTGAGTTTAAGTTCCCTGCTGGTTGGGGGGGGGGGGGGGGGGGGGGGGGTTAGGGGTGGAGTTTGGCACAGGGCTGGCTCAGGTGGCACCCCGCTCAGACCCCTTCCTCATCAGTGTCGTCCTCGCTCTCAAACACTTCCTCCTGCAGACAGAGTACAGAAGACACTCAGTCATTTTGATCCGAATCTACTCTTATCACCACAGGGCCCATATTTAACTACAGGCAGCGTGTATGTGTGTGTGTGGCATCAAATGATTGAGTGTGTGAGTACACGCGAGAGCGACAGAGCGAGTCAATACGTGCGTGTGTGTGTGTGTGAGGAGGTAGCCTACGTACATATCCACCCTTCTGCATGACCCAGGGGGAGTAGTGATCTTTCAGGAACTTGGCTCCGAAGCCAAGGACCCGGTTCATAGGGAGCGTGTCCAGTGCTGACAGGCGACTGGACACCTGGGAAAAGACAGGAGAATCCACGTTGAAACACTTCGTCCTCCACACACACACAACGTGGCGAAACGTAAGCCCTGTCGAGGGGGCGTGGCATCCGCTTCAACTATCAACACTCGTCGAGAGGGCGAGTTCTCATTCAAAATGGCGGGGCTTGCATCCCCCATGGTGGAGGTCCCGTCACAATATCGACTGTTGTACGGTGAACGTTTATATCACCGTCGTTTTAGTGACAGTGCAGTCCACCTCGTGACACATTCTTGAGGGTATATCCAAGCGGCCCTTACCTCACACGTGAGAGCAATCTGGGTTTTGGGTTCTTCAGTGCTGGGTTCGGGGTCATGCCCGACCCTTCTGAGGAAGGTTGAGATCACTTTGGAAAAGAAGCTATAGGAACCCAGAAGTTCTTTGGCTAGAGATTTGTCCTTCAGAATCTAAGGAAAACGGGAGGGGAGATATTAGAAGTCTGACATTTATTCAGCCAGGTACATTAAAAGGAGGACGTTCCCTAGTTTGTTTGTGCATGGTAAACTTCGACTCAGGCAACTCCCAACAGATTGGATTCTTGGTCGACGTCAATCAGGCTAAAGTGGAATTATCTGGGATTACAGAGACACCTGGTGGACGGGAGCAGAACTACAACCGACACTTTACGCGGTAGGAAAAGTTCTCTCACCTCGTCGTTCAATTTGTCCCCGTGTTCTCTCAACAACAACCCCACGAGTGTCTCCACGGAATCTGCGAAGCAAAAACAATGCATCAGGCTGGAACAGGTGTGTGAGAGAAGAAATTGAAGAGATGACGTTAAATGTCCTTTAAAATGACCTTTCTCCCCGTCCGTTTCCAGATCTCCAGGTGTGAAGCTAATGGCATCAGCCATCTTGGTCAGTCTGTTAGCTACGTCCTCCAGTCCCTCTCTGTCTCCAACTCCATTTATCTTCTCTTCATCTCCCCCTCCATCTGAAACGGACAGGCCCAGAGCTATTATAGTTAGGGGAGAAGCTGGTTCAATTAGCTGGTGTCAAATAAAGTTCTTAACAAAGAAATTGAGAAAACCACATGATCCCATGAAATAAGCAAAACACCAACTGGTGTCCAGATCAAATCAAATATACACATGTTATTTCTATAGACCTTTTTAAAAGGAATGTCACAGAGGGCTTCACATACGCCCATAGAACTGCAACCTAAACCAACATAAACCCTCAGAGACAAGACAAGGAAAACTCCCTGGAAAATAAATGGATGCAATTGCTCCTCCCAAGGTTTCTTCCACAACTCACCATGGCCCCTGGACATCGCTGCCATGTCCTGCTGTCGTGGCTCCTCTTCCTCCGGATCGATTGGCCCTTTCCCGCAAGCGAACATTTTCAGAAACCTCCTCATCTTTCTCTTCTTCTTCCTCTCCTTCAGGCTGGCCGTGGACTCGGGGGTCCCTGAGGGCACGCCCTGCTGAGGCTCTGTGCCCCCCTCCGCTGGTGGGGCCACCTCCCTAGGCCTCCTCCTGGTGGCGTAAGCCATCATCACCCGAAACTCCACCGTGTCCTCCATGCCCTCGTCACTGGCCACTGCCACCGCTTGGTGGGCGGCGCTACTTTGGATGGCATCCACCGGGGCACGTCCGTCAGCATCCGCGACGGCGTTCGCGTTGGCATGACCCTCCATTTGACCAATCGCCATCGTTCTGACACGGAAGTAGAAGGAAATGTTAATGTCGGGCTGCATTGCATAAAGTGTTTGACGATGAACTGTCGCTCGATAAACTGTGGACTAAATGGAAAGGGTATGACTTATTGTCTGCCTCTCGAGCCGTATGTTGGCAGTGCTGCTCGTGAATTATGTCTACATGTGTTCTATATCTGCTCCGACGACCGTTTAACACGGTTGTGTGGCCTTACACGCCATAGTAATACATCCAATGAACACATTAAGGGAATACACAATTGGAATTATAGTTCGATCTGATCATGCCTTAATGAAGGCCTATGAAGTGATAGGCCTTGCCTATTGATTTACACATTCACACAGTCCTTTCTTTGGCAGCAGTAACTGTGTTGCTTTTAGCCTGGATAATATTTTTTAATTCTTCCTATTTGATTAATAGTTCATCGACACGTCATCTAGACGTGTCCATGCTTGCAATTGGTCATAGTGCAAACACTGCCCATTTTACGTGAAGACGCTAATTGCTAGATTGGGAAAAACCCAAGTGTGGACTTTTAACGATTCGATAACCCTGATGCGTCATTGGCTATTACTGAAGACAGCAAACGAAAATAGTCTAGGTCGTTGAACTTTAAGCTGTGTCAGCCTATAAATTGCCTAATGCCATAGGCTACGTTATCTGTCAAGGAAAGTACGAGGCTTCGGGAGGTACTGCAACTCAATGCCCAGACATGTTTGTCTACTGTCAACGGGCTATCAATACAGACTGTATCACAAACCGATTTCCCTTAAGCCAATTATGTTAATCTAATGCTCATCCAAAATCAGAATATCGGTCTTTAATCAAGTAGGCCTAGTCCTACATTTCAGCGTTAAAGTTAAACACGTAAATTAGAGTTCACGTCGTCAGTAAATAGGTGCTATGGCTTTTGAAAATGTAAACGTTAGGATAACCTGTCATTTTGGTTAATCCGATAACAGAACAGACGGATAAACTTGTGGGCAGCCAGGACGGATCGAAAAGTCTCGAATCGAAGAAATAGTAGCCTATGGGTTCTGTACAATCCGGTAAAAAGTTTGAGGTTAAGAAGCTGGCTCCCAAACACGTATGTCAAAAATGCGTATTTTAAAAATGTATATGTCACATACATTTTTTAAAGTAAATAAACTACACCCAATACTTAAATACGTACTTACGTTTCTACTAATGTTGGCGAAGTGGGCAAAATTGTAGCCTAGTTCCTTCTTAACCGCGTTCCTTGTTCGCTACTGCTAGAAATACCGGTAGCCTGCTCCTCTACTGGGGTTTCCAGTAATGCTGCTTCATTTAAGTGTGCATTGCTTTTTAAATTCGCTCTAGCAACATGAAACCGAAAGAATAAGGATGACACAGTAAATTCACGAAGTTGTCGAAGGTTTTTAAAATGCCCAACTCAAAAGCACGTGAAACTTGAACGTCAGCTGATCGCATCATGTCAATAAAAACACGTAGACCAACCAAGTCTTTAAAACTTTATTATTATTCTAAAATGATAACGTTATTCAGATGTTACAATTGTACAATCTGACATGCTTTGTATATGCCTCTCAAATAATCCCGCTCCCCGCAACAAATAATCCACTGGACATTGAAGAGATTATATCATTTCTTAATTAAAATTCTTTAGAAAATTTAGGGTGGAGAAAAAAAAAATTAAGATTTTTTTGGGATAGATTTTAGTTTTTTGTGTGTCAGAATTCAGAATATGGGCCTATGTCCTTGTTCACATCAAAATACTATTTCATATGGCACTAAACAATCCCTTTGAAAAATGGGATTGTGGAAATCTGTGTAAACTAAGAAAAGTTGGATGGTGACCTAGAACTCCGACGATACCAACCAGAGCAACATTATAACCGGTTAAAGGTTGCCTAGGCGGAACCAGGCTTGTAAAGGGTCACATAACCGGAAGTACAGTAAAAACCCAAGCATTCAGGAGTATTCCATATAATTCTGGAGTCTCCTACTGTGGGTTCATTCCCATTCATAACTATAGGCTGCGTTACATTTCCTGTTGTCTACTGTGCCATTCTGCCTGGCGTTTTGGATCGGTCCTATTAGGAAATATTCAGTCGGGCCTGTTTAGGGCAGGTAGCAATGATAGTTCAGTGTGGTCTGGTATAGCCTACTTTTTTCTTTAACAACCAGACTCTTAAAATATGTGGACTAGAGTTTGTGTTCACACCGATTCAGGGGTCTTCACAGCCCCTTGTCAAACTGTCAACACTGAAACGCCCTTAAATACCTATCCAAACACAGGAAATGATGTCAGAGGCAACACTTTTTTGGATAACAGAAAATAAACAACAACATTCAAGTAATTCCATCATCATTAAAACAAAACAATACAAAAGCAAAACCACAGAACACATCCACCCAGTCGTACACTCAGGTAGAAAACAACAAAATAAAACCATAATAATAATAATACGAATAATAATACAAATAATAATAACAACAATAATGATAATTATAATCATAGAATTCCATGATGCCATTATTAAGAGTGAGGAACTTTCGAGGAGGTCAGAAACTGCCATGCTCGATAATGCCGATGATGATTTTCTGGGAGGGGTGTCTGGTGTGAGTGTGTGTGTGTGTGTCTCAGAACATCTGGTCACTAGTAATGGCTCAAGGAACAAAGAGGGAGTATCAGCTATTCCAACCTCAGCCCTCCCTACTTTCCAGTGCATGTCAACCATAGTCTTATCCAGGACTTGTGCCCTACTGACATTGTACGAGGGTGTATTATTCAGTGCCCAACCCATTAAACATTTCTGGCCATGTTTAGGGAGTGTTTAAACCAAGGGGTGTTCAATCCTGGTCCTCGAGAGCCCCTGTCCTGCATGTTTGAGATGTTTCCCTGCTCCAGCACACCTGGTTCAAATGAACGGTCGTTAACAGGCGTCCACAGAGCTTGATAATAGCCAATTGGTTTGAATAAGTTGGAGCAGGGAAACATCAAAAAAAAAAAACCCACCACCACCTTTCCCCAGACCTCACTTGCACAACAAATACAGGAACCCATACTCCAACAGTAATCATTACGGTAGGAAATTACACATTCAGCACTTATCGGTGCCATTTAAACAAAGAGTATATGCTCAAACATTAATGTAATGTAAACATGAATTTGGAAAATGTCCATAAATGTCATTCATTCATATTGCATCGAATATGGCTCAGATGACTTCATTACTACTCTTTTGAATAAATATTACATCACAATCACGCAGACTCAAACACACACACATCTAAAATAACAAAAACACATACAGTACATAGTCTGCAGGAATGTACACTCTAGTCTGTGTTGGGTGTCGCTGTGTTCAGGAAGCGCTCTCTCTCTCTCTCTCTCTCTCTCTCTCTCTCTCTCTCTCTCTCTCTCTCTCTCTCTCTCTCTCTCTCTCTCTCTCTCCCTCCCTCTCTCGCAGCAATAACAGTGAGGGCCTAGTGCCTAGAGGTGTGCAGGAGTCAGGAGGATCAGTCGGAATATTCTAGAAGTGCTCGATGAATAACATTTGACCCTTGCTTACGGTGCGGCCTCTTTGGCACGTGTCTGCACGACTGCACAAAGGCGTGGATAGACGTGGTTTCCCCCTACCCCCCCACCCAAACCGCCACCATTGCACCGCCACCCCCATCCTCCCACCCCACCCAGCTTACAATCAGTCGTTCAACCTAACCAATAAATACAAAATCAAAGAAATAAGAAACTGGATAAATAACAAGGTGAGAGGAACGTTCTCCATCGCGTCCACGATTCCACTGCGTGTGTCCCTGGTCTCTCCACGCGTCTGTCCGTTTGTCTGGCGCCATGACGATGGAAACCACTCGCCGGACTCCACCCTGGGTTTCTCTCTCTCTCTCTCTCTCTCTCTCTCTCTCTCTCTCTCTCTCTCTCTCTCTCTCTCTCTCTCTGTCTCTCTCTCTCTCTCTCTCTCTCTCTCTCTCTCTCTCTCTCTCTCTCTGTCTCTCTGTCTCTCTGTCTCTCTCTGTATCTCTCTTTATCTCTCTGTCAGACGGCGGTCTCCAGGTCTTCCTGGGCCAGAGTGGGGGTGTGCTGTCTGCTCTGCAGGTACGACACCAGTTCAGAGTCCCCCAACGACTGGGCCTGGTCCAGCGGTGTCTTACCCTATGACACACACACACACACGGACACACATGCACACACACACACACACACACGTGCATGTATACATCCACATTTTTGCATGTACATACAGAACAATCATCCACAGACACACCCGTGCAGGCCCAGCCAAACACACAGGCGGGGAGAACACACTTTCAGTTTAACTATACATGTTCGTCCTGTTCCTCATATTTAAATGTTGTCTTTCTTCCTGATGAGTCAATTTTTCAAGAACTTTTCCGATGACACAAACTATTAGGGTAGTTCTTCTTTTGAACATAATATGTATTATTTGTGTGTAGCGTGTGACTGTGTGTTGTGTGTGACTGTGTGTGTACCTTTTATCTGTATGTGCCTTGTATGCTGAGTATGATTTCATAGTGTGTGTGTGTGTGTGCTGTGCGTGTGTGTCTAACCTGGAAGTTGGTCTTGTTTAGGGTAGCTCCAGCCTCGACCAGAAGCCGACAGACAGCATGCTGCTTCTCTGAGGTGGCTTTGTGTAACGCGGTGTCGCCTCTGAAACACACACACACACACGCCATCACACTTCAGTGGCCGTTTCCTGTCGGTGTCATGCTTAATCACAGGCCAGACTGACACCCCTACCTTTCTCGGTCTGTTAAATCCAACACCAGCTTTGAACCTAGGCGACAAAAACAAACGAGTGAATTGCACACACACGTGCAAACACGCTTGCCGCCCCCCCCCCCCCCCACACACACACGCACAACACAGTCATACTTGGCATGAATCAGCAGATGTAAGGTGCACACACACACACACACACATACAGTCTGTGCTCACCGTGCTCCAGTATGAAGCTGACCACCCCCGTGTGTCCACGGTGGGAGGCCAGATGTAAGGCCGAACACCCCTGAGAATCCCTCACCAGCAGACTGGCCCCTCGACCCAAGCACCCAGACAACTGAAGGTGCGGGCGTGCGCGTGCGTGCGTGAAAGAGACAGAGAAATAGAGAGCGGGAAAGATGGAAGGAAAGAAAGAGTAACACAAAGAAAGAGAAAAAAACAATGTTTTTGTTCCAGTGCGTCATGTTTAGTGGGTCACATTAAAACAGCGCCCGGCGATCCCTCTGCTCTTTGCTCCTGACTCAGTCCTGATTCACACCGCAGGCCTGAGGCCTTGATACTCTGACACGGATACGGGAATGTCTGTAGGCCCAAACTACGTATACATGTCATGACATGACATTTGGGACGAAAGATTTCATATGAATTTGATTGGACTGCTCGGATTCAAGGCTCAAGAGTCATTTAAATCAATGGGAATCCCTTTTGAAATCTGCCTGGAGGTTTCAAATGCCTTTTCTAATATATTTCTCCACATAGTAAATCCAGTTTGAGTCATAAATTGCGCTTAGTCACTTCAAATTGCAATCATGCACAAGACAAACATAATACAGGAGGTGCCATGTGACGGCCCATACTCTTGAGCTGGGGAAAGGATCTGTTAACAGAGTGTATGGTTTTATATATACAGACCAGGGGTGAACCAAATGTATGTGTGTTACTTGTAATCCTACTTTTATTAGTTATTTTATTGTAGAATCTTGGTTTAGTAAATTTGGGTCATTATTTGACTTGCTATTTTTACTTTGTCTAGGTCAGAGTTGGCGAACTCTGATAGCGTACAAGAACTCTGGTCGTGTGAAGTATTTAAACAAATATGTAAAACAATCTGTATTCTTGATCTGAGGCAAAGGATCTGTTAACAGAGAATACAGCCCATACTCTTGACCTGGGGAAAGGATCTGTTAACAGAGTGTATGGTTTTATATATACAGACCAGGGGTGAACCAAATGTATATGTTACTTTTAAGATGCATGGTTAAAGTTGTTTTCTCTCTTGAACAGAGGTCTTATTGGGATTTTTATTTTTGTTTGAATTGTTTATCACTTGTATTATTGTTTTTATTGATTTTATGTAAATCACCTTGAGCTACAATTCTTGTATGAAATGTGCTATATAAATAAAGTCTTACTTACTTACTTACTTACTTACTTTCCAGTGTGTGTGTGTGTGTGTGTGTGTGTGTGTGTGTGTGTGAGGTGTGTGTGTGTCTTTTACCGTCAGTAAATCCCCAGAAGAGGCGGCACTCAGCAATGCTGTGGAACAGAAGGACGGGTCCTTAAAATAACGTTCCTGAAGTTCTGGAACAGTGAGGTATTTCCACATTCCAACATTTTTGAACTAGTTATCCTATATATTTCCATATAACGTTCTGTGACTCAGATCTTATTAACTATGAGTCACAGATTCAACATTCTGAACTTGTTGTGATCTTACCTTGTTCCTCCATTGTGAGAGTCACTCTGCAAGGGTGGGGATAAACAGATGGGATAAACAACAACATCGACAACATGACGTGTATTGCTCCTGTTGGTGTGCGTGTGTGCGTGTGCGTGTGCGCATCCCTCTCCCTCACCCCGAGCTGGGCTCGACCACCAGGTCAGGCATGCCTGCAGTGCCCTGGCTGACCAGCGGGCCCTCGTGGTCCAGGATGAACACCTCGTCCTGACAGATCTCCGTCACAAAGTGGAGATGCTCCTGGAGAGAGAGGGACGGAAGGAGAGACAGACACGTGGAATGAAACAAATCGAGACTGTCGAGGGAAGGGTCATGTATTACCTTCTAATACTAGTTTCTTTATTTACTGCGTATTTACATTGACATTTAGTCATTTACCAGACGCTCTTATCCAGAGCGACTTACAGTAAGTACAGGGACATTCCCCCCCGAGGCAAGTAGGGTGAAGTGCCTTGCCCAAGGACACAACGTCATCTGGCACGGCCGGGAATCGAACTGGCAACCTTCTGATTACAAGACCGCTTCCCTAACCGCTCAGCCACCCGCTTCCCTAACCGCTCAGCCACCTGACTCCTATTTGAGTAGTAGTTGGTTGTAGTTTGTGTGGATGTCGGTGAATTGTTTTGTCATTGTTCCTCCTGCTGAGATTGAACAGGTCTCTCTTGAAGTGAGAACACCCAAAAGGTTAAATAAAATATTCTCAATTATTCAAAGTTTTTAGGGGGCAAAACAGGCCTCTTAGCCTCACCCAGGTCTTATACAGACAGCCTGCTTACCTGAGCCTTGTCAATGCGATAGAAGCGGTCTGCCGATGTCGCTGAGAGAGACAGAGAGAGAAGAAACCAAAAAGAACGACTTTTCAAGATTGTCGTTCACTAGCACATTCCAAAGAAATAGCCGATCGTCCGCCGCAACCCAATAGGATATCTCGTCGACCTCACGCCCAGAACAGGTTTTACTGTGGTCGGCAGCACAGTGCGTGCGTGTGTGTGTGGTGGGGGAGTGGAGGCACACAGTCCTTCACAGTGGGAGTGTCAGGGTGTGCTAGGTCACTTACAGTCCAGGAAACTCCAGTTGGGGGAAAGTCTGCTGGCTGAGCTGGTCCTGGGCACACCTCTGTACTCATCCTAGGGAGAGAGAGAGAGAGAGATAGGGGGGGGGGGGCAGAGAGGAGGGAGAGTAAGAGAGGAGAGAGACGGAAGAGAGAGAGGGAGGAAGAGAGGGGTTAGGAAAATATAGAAAGAGAGGGTGGGAGAGGAAGAGAGAGAGAGACACAGTTACCCAACGTGGGAAGGAGAAAACGCGGGGGGGGAACGTTCTGGAAAACATCAAAACGGGAAATGACCTGGTAGTGCACTCTGTGGCCAGCAGAGGGCGCCTGGTGAAGATCCTTGTCGGGGAGGAGAGAGGTGAGTTTCAGGAAAAGCCACTGCATTAACAGAACAATGCGCTCCCCCCGCACATTCCAGCATGCTGCTCACCTCCTGGAGTCTGTCTATGTAGAGTCTGCAGGTCTCCAGGTCGCAATCTCCCCGCACCACCACGATGCCCACTGGGATGGCTGCCAATGCACACACACACACACATGAGCACACGCATCGGAGCACACAGATATTTCACACGCACACACAGTTTGTTTATCACGCCCACATTGGTGTTTACTAAACAATAACAGTAACTAATAATACACCTTGCTGTTAAAAGGAGCATACGAGGGGTTGTGTCATTCTCGAGTCAAACACACACACACGCACACACACACACACACACACACACACACAGACTTACAGATGTCTCGTAGGCGCTCCTTGTCGTACTGAAGCCTGTCGTACTCCTGCAGACTGATACGGTTCACCCTCAAACGCAGACGATCAGGAACAGCATGAGGGCTGGGACACACATACACGCACGCACACGCGCGCACACACACACACACACAGATATACGCACACACATGCACGTACAAACACACGTACACACACGTTTGATTACAATGTGTGTATAAGGTAGCCTCTCTGTGCCAGGTGTGTGTTCAGTGTGTGAGTGTGTGTGAGTGTGTGTGAGTGTGTGTGAGTGTGTGTGAGTGTGTGTGAGTGTGTGTGTGAACTGTGTCCAGGGAAGGGGAAGGAGGGCTTCACCGAGACACCAGTAGAGCCAGCCACACACACAGGTTAGAAGGATTGAGCATGCAGACAGAGCCAAACAAATACACCAACACACACACGCACTCTCACACACACACACGCCCTCTGTCTCTCCCTGACACGCAAATAACAAATACACCCACAGAACTTCCACAGGACTTCCACACGCACGCTATATGTGATTAATTGATCGTTTTTCGTCATCTTTTCAGCCCCGTCACTCAAACACACACTCGAACGCACGCACGCACGCGCGCGCACACACACACGAGGGTACTTACACAGAGAAGGAGTCGGGGGGAGCAGAGAGGCGGCGCAGGTCGGCTGCACACACCTTCTGTATACTGCAGACGGCACGCACACACACACGCCGCACGAAGAGGAGGATACACACAGCGGGGGAGAGAGAGAGAGAGAGAGAGAGAGAGAGAGAGAGAGAGAGAGAGAGAGAGGGAGAAAGAGGGAGAGAGAGAGAGAGAGAGAGAGAGAGAGAGAGAGAGAGAGAGAGAGAGAGAGGGAGAAAGAGGGAGAGAGAGAGCGAGACAGAGAGAGAGAGAGAGAGAGAGAGAGAGAGAGAGAGAGAGAGAGAGAGAGAGAGAGAGAGAGAGAGAGAGGGAGAGAGAGAGCGAGACAGAGAGAGGGAGAGAGAGACGGAGAGAGAGGGAGAGAGAGAGGGAGAGAGAGAGGGAGAGAGAGACAGGGGGGAAATTGAGGAAAGAGAATGGATGTGAGGGGGGGGGGGCGATGAGGGGAGAGGGGGAACGGACGAGATGAAGGGGGAAGGAGGAGAGGAGAAAGTCACACAGAGAAAGCCCAGAAGTAGTAAGTGGACAAACGGACAGCCTGCAGAGCACTGGTGCAACAGGCACACACACACACACACACACACACACACACTCACACACACGATAGTTACTGTAGCTGAGTTAGAACACACACTCACACACACACACACACAATAGTTACTGTAGCTGAGTTAGAACACACACTCACACACACACACACACACAATAGTTACTGTAGCTGAGTTAGATGACACACACACACAGTCTAGTAACTGCAGGAGAATTAGAAGACACACACACTAGCATTGATAGACAGGGTCAACAGTGCTGCAGGGGTACGGGACCAGGAAGTAACACGCTGGGTCAAAGGTCAAACCATAGAATAAGCATTCATCTTCTATGGACCAGAGACACACGCGCGTACATGACAGTGACCTGGGGACACCACGTATGAGATTGTGTGTGTGTGTGGGGGTGTTTGTGTGTGTGTGGGGGTGTTTGTGTGTGTATTTGTGCAGGGGAGTTTGTGGGTGTGTGTGAAAAAAAGAGTGCATGCTGTATGACTCACCAACTAGACAGCTTAGGTCTCGTACAACATGCCAATTTGTGTGTGTGTGTGCGTGTGTGTTGCATGACTCACTGATTGGACAGGGGCCCTGAGGTCTCTTACCAAACTAACCTACCTCCAGCTCAGAGGGAGTGCGAGTGAGTGAGTGAGTGTGTGTGTGTGAGTGTACTCTTACTCGTTCATGGATTAGGGTCAACAGGGTTCACCTAATGGTATAGTATGGATGTGTGTGTCAATCTCTGTGACACATCTGTGTGTGTGTGTGCGTGTGACTCAGATATGGGGTAAGGAGAGGCCTCGCGTCCTCAAGTTACGACGGCCATGAATGCAAAGTCTGTGCCCGTGTGCGTGCGCGCATGTGTGTGACTCACTCGTTGAGCAGAGGGACCGAGGTCCGCCTCTTGCTCTTCTGTACCATGTTGGCCTGGTTACGCAGCGAGATGCGGAGGGTGGAGGGGGCCAGGCGACAGGGCTCGCCATCCACCTGCACACACACACACACACACACACACAGAGTATCACAGAGGCTGATCTTGAGGTAGGCTGGTGTGTGTGTGTGAGTGTCCGTTTGTGAGTTGTGTCTCACCTGTATAGGTACCGTCTTGAAGGTGGTCAGCACCACCTCTCTACACTGGTGCAGTCTCTCCCCATGGCCTCCGACCTGCAGCGCCGCCTAGAGCACAGGAGGACAAACGACATGCAGTCTGAATTCATCGAGCGCTTTACCCTATCCATTTCTTTTTGATCTGTCTCTTTCTTTCCACGTGTGTCTCTCTCTCTGGCACGCACACACACACACACACACACACACACACACACACACACACACACACACACATACTCACATATACACACACACACAAACACTCACCAGGGAAGCCATGGTAAAGCCGATGACTTCGATGCAGCCGTCGTCATGGCGCTGGGGTTCAAAGTCACGGTGATCACCTGTGTTCCCCCAGGGCATAGTGCCCGCACAGTACCTGCACACACACACACACAGTCATTCAATATGTCCATAGGTTGCTCGACAGTCTGAGACAGTCAGTCAAACAGACCCACCTGGGGATGTTTAGGAACACGATGCACTGGAACTTCAGATCCTGGATCCTAGGAGTCAGATCTGTCCCATCACACTGAGAGAGAGAGAGAGAGAGAGAGAGAGAGAGAGAGAGAGAGAGAGAGAGAGAGAGAGAGAGAGAGAGAGAGAGAGAGAGAGAGAGAGAGAGAGAGAGAGAGAGAGAGAGAGAGAGAGAGAGGGGGGAAAGAGACTTTGACTTTAAAGATACCTTTATTGGGCAGTCAAAACAGCAATTTTTTCCTTTACTTACTCTTATTCAAACAAAGCCCATTCAATTTAAAATGTAAAATTTCCAAACAAACCTAAAAAACAAAACAAAAAAACTCTATAGTTACAACTTAAGCTCTAACCCCCCCCCTCCAGAAAGAAAGAGAGAGAGAGAGCGAGAACGTGTTGGTGATTTGTGATGTTTGTTACGTTTGGTGATGTGCTGTGGTTGCTTGTGTGGTACTTTCACTGTGGACCACTTTGGCAACATTGTTCAGCGTCAACATCCATGCCAATAAAGCATTTTGAATTGAATTGAGAGAGAGGTTAATAGGGTCCCAGTGGTAGTGAGAGACCAGCACTTCCTGAGGAAGTACACTTGATGACAGGCCTGTCACTCCCCTGCTCCTTACTCGCAGTCTGGCTGGTGTGCGTGTGTGGGTGTGTGTGTGTGTGTGTGTGTGTCTGTGTGCCCAACAGCCTCACCACTACTCTGACGTGCTTGGACAGGTCCCTGGAGCTCCTCTGAAGGAAGTCGGAGAAGGCAGCCTGCAGAGAGAGAGACACACACACACACACACAACCAGTCACACTGAGTCACAGCTGATTACATTAGCCGCAATCTCTTTCTCGCCATCCCTCCCTTCCTTCCTCCCTTCCTTCCTCTTTCTCGCTCTCTCATACATATATATATACACATAGTTATACATATATTTTTGTGTCCCTCTCCCCTCTTCCTTCTCCATCTCCCGCCCTCCAACTCTTTCTCCAGTCATGTGATGGTCTGTCTCCACTCACCCCTGCATAAAACATCTTGTTGCGAAAGCGGCTGTTGAATTTCTCGGGGTTGGCCTCTGTACAAGAGAGGGACACACACACAGAGTCACACCCACATGCAGTCAACCGATCCTGAAGACGTTCTTTACTGTGGACTTATAAGTGAACATAAGGTTGACTACAAGCCAAATCTATAGAAAATGTGAGCAGAGTAGAGTAGAGTAGAGCAGAGTAGAGCAGAGTAGAGCAGAAAGAGTTGAGTAGAGTACAGCAGAGCGTTAAGAGTTTCTCACCTCTGGACTCGTGAAACTCCAGCGTGACGTGAGCGTCAAAGCCCAGGCTGAAGTAGTTGTTGAACACGTTCAAGGGGAGCTGGAAACACACACACACACCGACACACATGCACAAACACACACAAACACACACACACATTTCAACTAAACAGACTCAATCCCCCCTATTTTGACGATCTGAAACGCAAGTATCAAACCGCAAAGCGCAAGTAACTTTGTGGGCGGGACTCCGACTCGGTTGCTATTTTGCCGGCGGGATAAATGACTTTGCGCCTGGCGCAAATCTAAAATGGGTAGGTCCGAAGTAGCTACATTACTAATGGGTGTGGTTTGGGCGTAACGTGCAATAAACCAATCAGAGCGTCATCTCACATTCCCTTTAAGAGCAGCGCTTGTTCCATGGCGGATTGCTATTATAACGGCGGATTTGCCAGGCGCACGCCAGGAGCGGTTCACAGCCAAGGAGACCGACGTTCTAGTCAGGGCCGTAACAGATAGATAAGTGACATTGTATGGGAAAGGCAGAGCAGTTTTCTCATTGCACTAAATTGCCCGCTCATGCTGCTCATTCAAATTCTTATTCTTATTTTTATATAGCCTACCCTATATTTTATTTTTTAAATTGTTTGGTTCTTGGAATTAGTTTAACTATTGTACTTTTTTACTTAATTTAAGACCCGTATATGTTTATTGTTTGCACCTTCCTGCCACAGTAAATTCCGTGTTTGTGTAACATAGGCTACATGGCGAATAAACCAAATTCTGATTCTGATGGAGATGGGAGAAGAAACCCACCCAAATTAGCTTCGGTTAAACAGGCGTGGGAGAAAATTGCCACAATTGTTACAAATCATGTTCACATACATAGAGATTTCTCATGAAATCTTTTTATAATCATTGAAGAAATGTAACACGCCATAAATCAAAACAATGTAACATAGCTTCGCAGAAAGAAGACCCTGGCCTCGCCAGCAGTGTGCACGGACCAAGCTTGCGCCCTTAAAATAGCATCTGAATAATGCGCCATTGACTTTAGACCACGTTTTTCCTGGTCAGTGGCGGAATTGTTTTTCGGAAACTGCAAAATAGCACCAGGGAATGTTTGCGCCGGAACACGCCTCCTTTTTCGCTGAACCGCCCACGGGAGCGCAAGGTCATTTCGACGTGCGTCTGTGGAGGGAAAAGTCCGCTTTGCGTCGAGTGCAAACTAGGAATGATACTTGCGTCGTTGACAAAGTCAATTGCGCTGGGTGCAAGATCGGGCCCAATGAGTAATCTCGTGTTCATGGTCTGATGAAACACATACAGTGCATCCCCTCCTCGGCCCTGACCCCTGACCTTCTGGGTGCCCTCCTCAGGCTGGGCGGAGCTCCTCTCCACCAGCAGGTTCCAGCGGTCCAGCTGCACCACCGAGCCGTCCTCCACGTGACACAGCACCTTGGAGACCGGCTCGTCTGTGTAGCCCTGGGGTGGGGAGGGGGGGGGATGGAAGAGGGAGAATGGAGGGTGGGAGGATGAGGAGGGAGGGGGAGGGAGCGGGGAGGGGAGGGGGGGGGAAAAGGTCAACGGAGGAGAGAAGCCTCATTTCCCTCCGTCTCTCCCTGTCGCCATCTCTGCCCCGCCTCGTCTCCCGATCGTCTCTTCGAAGACCAAAGGGGCTCATTTCTAACTGCCTTTCATCAACGGGGTGACAGAAATGAATTATTGTATTTCCAGTGCCAATAATAGCCTTTAAAGAGAGCGAGAGAGACAGAGGATATGACCCAACCAGGGAGAGCAGTGAGGTCAGCACATCAGCTCTGTAACAACACTCCACCACAGTCAGCGCAGATGAGTGACAGCAAAAGAAGCGGAACACACACACACACACACAGTAAAAAGCTTTTTTCAGAAACTCATTGCCACACCACTTCACTTTAGCACTTATTATGACGACGGCACCGTGGAACGATTGAATTGACATTTTCCACACGAAAGAGGCCAACAAACAATCGAGAGCTCGCATTTCCGCCTCAAGTACGACTTTCATCTGAATTAGCATTAAGTACTACCTTTTCTCAAGTACAACCTCTCTGTCATCCAAGTTCCTTCCCACTCGATTTCTCAATCTCTGCGTGTGTGAACGGGATTTCCATATGAGTTTTGAGGTTGTTGTCTTGAATGTGATCGTCGCCAAGAATCCCTCTCATCCCTGTACCCTTTTTGACCCCTAACACGCCTCTCTCTCTCTGCATCCGTCCTTCTCTCTCTCCCTCCGTCTTTCTCTTACCGCCCTTCCACCCCCTATGACAACACCCCTTCACCAGTTGCTCCCTCTCTCTCTCTCCCTCCATCCCTCTATCCCTCCATCCCTCTAGCCTTGCATCCCTCTATCCCTCCATCCCTCTATCCTTCCATCCCTCTCTCCCTCCATCCCACTCTCCCTCCATCCCTCTCTCCCTCCATCCCTCTCTCTATTCCTCCATCCCTCTCTCCCTCCCTCCATCCCTCTCTCTCTCCCTCATCCCTCTCTGCCTCCATCCCTCTCTCTATTCCTCCATCCCTCTCTCTCTCCCTCCATCCCTCTCTCCCTCCATCGCTCGGTGCTCTGAAGCACCAGCGCTCCACCGGGGGGGTTCCCGGAGAGGTGCCCCACATTTACAGTCATCCTCCTCATTAGGGCGCACGCTAATTAGCCCGAAGGACGCCCCCACCCCCCCCCACCACCACACACACACACACCCACAGGCCTTCTGACTCAGGGAACGGGAGGTTGAGAGAGGGTGTCGACACTGCGGCGAGCGCGAACGGCCCGATGGTAGTAGCGCGCAGCATGGGGCTCCGCGGGGATGTTCGCACACGCTCAACGGAGCTCTCACCCTGCTCTCTCACACTCACACACTCACACACACTGTGACAGGTGCATCCAGAGAGAGGGGAGGGGTGGGGGAGCACACACACTCAAGCCCGTGAAAGGAGAGAGAGAAAGGCCACACATGACAGAAAGGAGAAGAGGAAACACCTCTGTCATGAATGACGCTAATGACCGCTCTGATCGATTCACAGGCGTTGTCCTACATCTGGACAGTCAGGAGCTGGCAGTGTCTGTCTCTGAACACAAAGCCCGCGGGCCCCTATAAACCACGGAAAACGTAATCTCCGGGGTCCAGGACGCAATTTTCTCGCTCTGTCTCAAAAACTCTGATTTGGGATATTCCTTCAAATGCTGTATAAAATCCCCCACGTCCCCGTCCCCCCAAAAAAAAAGTCCAAACAATTACAGCCTGACGAGGGTTTGAAACCAAGTGGCGTAATGTACCCCTTCCTTTTCATTTCAAACCTTTTAAAATGCCAAACGGAGCAATTACAGAAA
The DNA here is from genome assembly GCF_963692335.1 of Osmerus eperlanus. Lineage (NCBI taxonomy): Eukaryota > Metazoa > Chordata > Actinopteri > Osmeriformes > Osmeridae > Osmerus > Osmerus eperlanus. Next base: position 9,222,240 of record NC_085034.1, read on the forward strand.
ATACTTTTGAAAACAAGTTGCCAGATGACATGGCGGATGGCCGGTGAGTCATCGTTTCACAGTCGACACAGAAAAAAAAGGTGCATAACGCTGTAGGAAAAGTTAACTTCAAACGCTCCGACGCCCCTTTGCGGGGAGTAATGTCACCGTCTCAGAGATAAGTAACTAACAGAGATAACTTGTCATTCTATGAAACTCAATTCTTATCCTTTCTATGTTGGGTCATGCTATGCGATTCTCTATGAGGCTGTTCTGTTCAATTCTATTGTATTCTATTGTGCTCTATTCTGTTCCCTGCTGTGACGGAGGGCTCAGGCGGAGGTTACCAGAACAGAGACAACTCACCCCGCCCCAGTTGAGCGTCCTTGCGAGGTCATTTCCTGTCCCCAGAGGAAGTACAGCCACGGGAGGCTGAGGATTCATCTGCAGCTCATCCAGAGCAGACAGGATCCAGCCCACCTAAAGAGAGAGAGCGAGAGAGAGAGAGAGATAGAGAGATAGAGAGCGAGAGAGAGAGAGAGAAAGTGAGAGAGACAGAGAGTGAGAGAGAGAGAATCAGAGGAATAGAGGAAGAATGAGTGAGATAAACCGGGCAATAGTTGCCATTCTCCTATTTCTACACCAGGGGGAGCTGTATTCATGTAGTGTTTGACAAAAGTATCATCACTGTGTGCTTTTCAATGCACATTTTAAATGATGGGAGTGTACAGTGTGTGTGTGTGTGTGCGTGTGTGTGGGTATGTGTGTGTGGGTGTGTGTGTGTGGCAGTAGCAGTGGCTCACCGTCCCATCTCCTCCACAGGCCAGGATGCGCAGGTTTGGCACTTTTCTGTATAACTCCAACCTGACACACACGAGACACACACATGACACACTTACATTTTTTGTTATGGTCGATTAGTTGTGGACATTCTACATTGTGGGGTGTAAGGTGGATAAGATAGTGTGTAGTGTTTAGGGTGTAGGAGATAGTGTGAAGGGTGTAGGAGATAGTGTGTAGGGTGTAGGAGATAGAGTGTAGGGTGTAGGAGATAGTGTGTAGGGTGTAGGAGATAGTGTGAAGGGTGTAGAAGATAGTGTGTAGGGTGTAGGAGATAGTGTGTAGGGTGTAGGAGATAGTGTGTAGGGTGTAGGAGATAGTGTGAAGGGTGTAGGAGATAGTGTGTAGGGTGTAGGAGATAGAGTGTAGGGTGTAGGAGATAGTGTGTAGGGTGTAGGAGATAGAGTGTAGGGTGTAGGAGATAGTGTGTAGGGTGTAGGAGATAGAGTGTAGGGTGTAGGAGATAGTGTGTAGGGTGTAGGAGATAGTGTGAAGGGTGTAGGAGATAGTGTGTAGGGTGTAGGAGATAGTGTGAAGGGTGTAGGAGATAGTGTGTAGGGTGTAGGAGATAGAGTGTAGGGTGTAGGAGATAGAGTGTAGGGTGTAGGAGATAGTGTGTAGGGTGTAGGAGATAGAGTGTAGGGTGTAGGAGATAGAGTGTAGGGTGTAGGAGATAGTGTGTAGGGTGTAGGAGATAGTGTGTAGGGTGTAGGAGATAGTGTGTAGGGTGTAGGAGATAGTGTGAAGGGTGTAGGAGATAGTGTGTAGGGTGTAGGAGATAGAGTGTAGGGTGTAGGAGATAGTGTGAAGGGTGTAGGAGATAGTGTGTAGGGTGTAGGAGATAGAGTGTAGGGTGTAGGAGATAGTGTGTAGGGTGTAGGAGATAGTGTGTAGGGTGTAGGAGATAGTGTGTAGGGTGTAGGGAGCAGTACTCACGCCTCTCGGAGCCCCCCCTGGGAGAGGTCAAACACCTGCCGCGGGTTCAGGATCCACATGAACATCTGCAGCACCTTGGTGCCCTGAGACACACACACAGTTTTGTTGGACCACTGTTTGTCTGTTCACATTCCCAGTCATCACGGTGGTGTGTGAGGTGTGGTGTGAGGTGTGGTGCGTGAGGGCTCCCAGTGAAATGTCCCTGACCTGGTTCCCTCCACTCTTGGGGTTGACGAACACCAACACGGGCTTCATGAGGGGGGAGGGGAGGGGCTTCAGCAGGAACGGACGCCATTTGGACTCCTGAGTGAAGATTGCGGAGATGTTGGGGGTTGAACACACATACGCACACATACATCGAACCTGGAGGGTTCTCTATTGCCTAGTGAATTTTGGGGGGCGGGGGTGAGAAAACAATAAAAATGGTGTAGAGAGTCGAGTAGGCACACACATGAAGGCCCACACACACACACACACTCTCACGTCAGTGCCCTTCTTGCTGGTCCTCCTTTTGAACGACGTCCGTTTTTTCCTCCTCGTGGAATTCTTGAACGAACTCTGCAGAGAAACGGAACGGTTGCCGGGGCAACCGTGAGTCATGTGACCAGTAGCATGTTTGTCTAGTCCAGTGCTAGCAGGATGCTAATGAGGAGAGCGAGGGAGCATATGATCTGGTCCGTGATGTGTGTGACTGTGATGGGTGTGTGTGTCTGACAGTGACCAGTGAAGCGGTGTGTGGACCAACACAATCCTAGAACAGACATGGACACACACACACACACACACACACACTCACACTGCTGAGACAGGTTTCACATCACATCAGATGACTGGGCTGGTGGATTCACGCACAGCCACACACACACACACACAGGCCGACCCTGACACTGTTTTGACACATACCCCCCCCTTTTAGAATCTTAAATTTAGAGTCAACGTTGCCACTTCTCATTAGTGTCACTGAACTCACAGTGAACTCACTACTTTGGAATAGTTCAGTGTGTGTGTGTGTGTGTGTACCTGGGGTTTCCTGACTTTGATGATCCAGGATGGAGGCACTATGACACCTGCGTGAGCCCCCAGAGAACAGGGCTCCTCGATCTGATGTAGCATGAAGCATGTCACCTTGTTATGGAACTGAGGAGGAGAGGACAGTAGAGGAGAGGAGAATGAGAGGAGAGGAGAAGGAGAAGGAGAAGGAGAAGGAGAATGAGAGGAGAGGAGAAGGAGAGGTGAGGAGAAGGAGAAGGAGAAGGAGAAGGAGAAGGAGAGGAGAGGAAAGGGAGAGGAGAGGAGAGGAGAGGAGAAGGAGAGGAGAGGAGATGAGAAGGAGAAGGAGAGGAGAGGAAAGGGAGAGGAGAGGAGAGGAGAGGAGAAGGAGAAGGAGAGGAGAGGAGAGGAGAGGAGAAGGAGAAGGAGAAGGAGAAGGAGAAGGAGAGGAAAGGGAGAGGAGAGGAGAGGAGAGAGGAGAGGAGAGGAGAGGAGAAGGAGAGGAGAAGGAGAAGGAGAAGGAGAAGAGAAGAGAAGAGAGCAGAAGGAGAAGGAGAAGAGAAGAGAGGAGAAGGAGAAGGAGAAGGAGAAGGAGAAGAGAGGAGAAGGAGAAGAGAAGAGAGGAGAAGGAGAGGAAGAAGAAAGGAAGGAAGGCCATAAGTTAGAGTACAATGACATTTCACTGAAGCAGAAATGGTTAGTTTGGAAGAAGAAAAAAAACGTTGTTCCACTCACAGCCTGTTTGCACCAAGAGCAGCTGATGGCGATGATTTCCTTACTGTGGAAGAACTTCTGCTGAAAACTCTACAGTAGAGACAGGTACTTGGTTAGACAGATGTGTGTGTGTGTGTGCACACATGTATGTATGTATGTGTGTGTGTGTGTGTGTGTGTGCGCACATTACCTTCCCACACTGTCGGCACTTTCCTTCCTGGCGGCGCCGGTGAACCCAGTGATGCCTCAACATATTCTGAGGGCGAGAGAGAGAGGGAGGTATAGAGAGAAGGGGAAGAGAGAGAAGGATGGAGACGGAGGGAGAGGGAGGAAGGGAGAGAGAGAGATGGAGAGGAGAGGTAGACAGGGAGGTAGGGAGGGAAAGAGCGCGAGAGAGAGAGAGGAAGAGAGTCATAGTGTGATGGAAGCAGACCAGCACACGCACACACGCGCACAGACAAGCTTGACAGGAAGTGGCTTACGTCTCGCAGACAGCGAGAGCCTCCCTCTCTGAAGGTGGGCTTACAGCGGAAGTTAATCTGGAAGAGAGACGGAGGGAGGGAGAGACAGAGAGGACGTGATGCCGGGGTGGAAGGAGGGAGGGGAGGGGTGAGTGGCAGAGGGAGAAAGAGACGGAAAGGGAGAGAGAGAAAGGATGTAGGGAGAGAAAGAGACATACACAGAAAGAGAAAGGAAGGGAGAGAGAGAGAGAGAGAGAGAGAGAGAGAGAGAGAGAGAGAGAGAGAGAGAGAGAGAGAGAGAAGAGATAGATTAAATGCTTGGTGTCTGGCCTCGAGGCTCTATAGATGATGGTCGTGTGCCTGAACCAGCAGTAAAATACATCTCAGTAAAACTACAGTAGAGTGTGTAGTTACTACTATATCTCTGTTCTCAACCTTGGCATATAGGTGTACCAACTCTATATACGTGTGTGTGTGTGTGTGTGTGTGTGTGTGTGTGTGTGTGTCAGGGAGTGTGTGTGTGTGTGAGAGAGAGAGAGTGAGGATCCTACCTTGTCCAGCTGTTCGATACAGGCGGTATGAACGACAATCTTACATGCTGCACATTTCCTTCTGGGAGCCGACTTCTTAATGGAGAGCACAAACACACCAGAGACAGTAATGAGACACACTCACACACACACACACACACACACCAGAGACAGTAATGAGACACACTCACACACACACACACACACCAGAGACAGTAATGAAACACACTCACACACACACACCAGAGACAGTAATGAGACACACTCACACACACACTATCACACACACACACACACATTGGGCCTCCATGTACAAAAATGCAAATTATGCAAAGAAGATTGTGTACCGAAATCATAATATCGGTTACTCACTACACATGACCAAATCAAATCATTTTTCAGTCAGCTCACAAAAGAGAGAGACAGAGAGAAAGACAGAAAGAGTGATACAGAGAGAAGGGTAGAGAGAGGAAGGCGGAGGTAGAGAGAGAGGGGTAGAGAGAGGAAGAGGGAGGCAGAGAGAGAGGGGTAGAGAGAGGAAGAGGGAGGCAGAGAGAGAGGGGTAGAGAGAGGAAGAGGGAGGCAGAGAGAGAGGGGTAGAGAGAGGAAGAGGGAGGCAGAGAGAGAGGGGTAGAGAGAGGAAGAGGGAGGCAGAGAGAGAGGGGTAGAGAGAGGAAGAGGGAGGCAGAGAGAGAGGGGTAGAGAGAGGGAGAAGGAGGTAGAGAGAGAGGGGTAGAGAGAGGAAGAGGGAGGCAGAGAGAGAGGGGTAGAGAGAGGAAGAGGGAGGCAGAGAGAGAGGGGTAGAGAGAGGAAGAGGGAGGCAGAGAGAGAGGGGTAGAGAGAGGAAGAGGGAGGCAGAGAGAGGAAGAGGAAGGTAGAGAGAGACTGCTCCGAGCTTGCTCTCGTTAGCCTAGCCACACTAATCCAGCTGTCTTTTAGACAGGCCACATTAAAGGCAAGCATATCAAAGCTGCAGCACTGTGATAATAATAACACCCTCCGACCAGACCTTCTCTTGCCCCCCCCTCTCTCTCTCTCTCTCTCTCTCTCTATTTCTATCTTTCTGTCTCGCTCTTTCTCTCCCTCTCCTTTTCACTCTCTGTGACACTGCAGTAACATGCCTAAACATAACCCCTTATTATCAAGAGTGCTATTAGCATGGAACATCCAATCTTTCTCTCTCTCTCTCTCTCTCTCTCTCTCTCTCTCTCTCTCTCTCTCTCTCTCTCTCTTTGTGTCTCTCTCTCTCTCTCTCTCTCTTTGTGTCTTTTTCTCTCTCTCTCTCTCTCTCTCTCTCTCTCTCTCTCTCTCTCTCTCTCTCTCTCTCTCTCTCTCTCTCTGTCATTCTCATGCCTATCTTACATCTTCAAGAAATGCTTCCCCTCGTGACCTGTTTTTCACCTCCCACAACCCCCACCCCTCTTCTATCCTCACCCCCCCCCCCCTTTTTCTCGCCCCCTCCCTGTCTTCCCACTCCCTCTCTTACCTCTACCTCACCTCCTTTTCCACCTCTCTCAACCCACCATCCTCTCCATCCCTCCATCTCCTCGGCTCCACTCCTCCTTCCTCGCTCTTCCTTCTATCCCCATCCTCCCCTCCCCGTGCACTTCGGCAGGCAGGCGTGCCGCTCTCTGTTTTCCCCCGTCCTCGCTCCTCCATCGCTCCATCCCCTCCCTCTCCCCTGCCCTGTTTTCCTGGAAGGCCTCGGCAAACTCCCCTCTCCTCCCATACAACTGTCCATCCACGGTTTCGTCCCCCTGGTCTGTCCCTCTATTCCTCCCCTCCATCCCCACATCCCTCCTCCCCTCTACCCCTCCATCACTCCTTCCCTCCCCTCCATCCCTCCATCCTTCCATCCCTCCTCCCCTCAATCCCTCCTCCCCTCGATCCCTGCATCCCTCTCTCCATCCCTCTCCCTGTACTCACTGCGGTCTTCAGTAGACAGGTATCCTCTCCCAGGTAGCACAGGTCCCCAGAGCAGCTGGTCTCCAGCCACAGGTGGTCCCCGTTCACAGCGCTTTCCTGTCCACACACACACACACACACACACGCACCGTCACACACCGTCACACACCGTCACACAAGCACACACCCACACACCAAGCAGAATATATACACATAGGAAGTCATTTGAGTGTTTTGAAGAGGTGCTTCACTTGAAATGGTAAAATGATGGTAATTATCGGAGGTCAATCATAAATATAGCAGCAAATAAACACACACACACTCACATCACCCCGTTGGCTGATTGCACTACAATATACAAACACACTAACAACTACAAATTGCTGTTGCTAACTAGCTATTAATGCTATATTGCTTGTGGTTGTGTGCGGCGTGCCTGTGTGTATAGGCGTGTAGGGTAAACTATGAGAGGCCGTATAGGCCTTAATTCATACTTGATCTCACATACACGCCATGACCTCACATATATACCATTATACTCTCACATATATACCATTATACTCTCACGTATATACCATTATACTCTCACATATATACCATTATACTCTCACATATACACCATTATACTCTCACATACACGCCATGACCTCACATATATACCATTATACTCTCACATATACACCATTATACTCTCACATATATACCATTATACTCTCACATATACACCATTATACTCTCACATACACGCCATGACCTCACATATATACCATTATACTCTCACATATACACCATTATACTCTCACATATACACTATTATACTCTCACATATACACCATTATACTCTTGCACATAAACTGGCATACTCTCTTACACACACAAAAATACCGTCTTATATGCACCATCATACTAAAGTATGACAATATATGTAAGAGACAAATAGTATGTGTGAAACAGAATGTTACTATATGTAAGAGAATAACAGGATGTGTAAGAGAGAATACTTATCTATGTGAGAGAGAATACTTGTCTATGTGAGAGAGAATACTTGTCTATGTGAGAGAGAATACTTGTCTATGTGAGGGAGAATACTTGTCTATGTGAGAGAGTATACTTGTCTATGTGAGAGAGAATACTTGTCTATATGAGAGAGAATACTTGTCTATGTGAGAGAGTTTGATTGAAATGGAAGGCAGTTTGATTGAAAAGGAAGTAGTACTGAATTCTCAGTCCCTGATTGGCTTACACATGAAGAAGAAGGATTTGGGGTAGAAGACGAGACTGAGTGACATGGCAAGATGGCAGAGAGTGGGCGGCTTAATGAAGCCATTGGACTTATTAATAACATTTTGAATACTCCAAATGCTGCGGCGTTAATGTAGGGAGGTTCAGACCCGTTCCTGAAATACGTTTTTACAGTTATTCCTGGAGACATTATGGAATTAAATTACATATTAACTATACTAAAATACTTGTGCACAATAATATTGGCTAAATGTCGACGTTTTTAAAGGTTTTTAATTTTATCTCGAAGCTTTTTGTGAAAATGAGGCTAGTTTCACGACAGCGACTTTGGATGTAGACTAGGCTACTTTAACATGTTAGCTGATTAGCCAGTATGAGTGAGATATGTATACAGTCACATTAACAAACCTCTTCTTTGTAAACTATTTCGTCTTAAATACGATGGGAACACATCACATTAACAATTCCAAAACGCACCACACGCCAAATAAATTTTTTGTCAAGGCGTCTCAGCTCAGATTCCGAGTCGGATCCATGAAGCTATTTCGTTGCAGTGAATGGGTGCGGGCACTCATCGGGCATAGGGGCCTACACTCAAATAGGATCTTAAAAGTCCCAACTGGAAAATGTTGTGAACAGATTTACATCAAATTCAGGTTGTGGCATTGAAGTTTAGGTTAGTAGCCAAGGGTGTAAAGACCACTCGGCTAATTAAAGACGTCAACGGTTAAAACCCCATTGCCACGGGACGGTATTCACACAGGCATTGGCTTTAATTTAAATGATATTTGTTTCATCAATTGAAAAACTGATCTAGGACTTTTGACTCAAGTAGTTGGGGTCGGTATAGCTTCCTAAACAACTATGGAATTCTACATTTGAGTTTTTTAGTGGATTTGCTTGAATCGTTGTCAGAAATGTTGGAATCAAAGACGACAGCCATCCACAGTGGCTATTTCTAACGCTAACGATGAAATGCGCCGGCTCTTCAGACCAGGATCAGGTGCATCACGGAGCGGCAGCAGCACTCTGTCAGGAGTCTTAACCGAAATACTGCGGAGTTTGATATTGGGATTGCGCCATCACTTGGCTGGCATTAAGACGAGCTCCTGACAGAGTGCTGCTGCCGCTCCTTGATGCACCTGATCCAGGTCTGAAGAGCCGGCGCATTTCATTGTCAAAGTTAACGTTAGAAACAGCCCCCATGTATGGCTGTCGTCTTTGATACAACATTTCTGACAATGACGCCGCAGGATTTGGAGTATGCAAAATGTTATTAATGAATCCATATTGTCATGTCACTCAGTCTCGTCTTGATAGGGAAGGTGGGCGTTAGCTACATCTACCCCAAATCCTTCTTCATGTGTAAGCCAATCAGGAACTGAGAATTCAGTACTACTTCCTTTTCAATCAAACTGCCTTCCGTTTCAATCAAACTCTCTCACATAGACAAGTATTCTCTCTCACATAGACAAGTATTCTCTCTCACATAGACAAGTATTCTCTCTCACATAGACAAGTATTCTCTCTTACACATCCTGTTATTCTCGTACATATACTAACATTCTGTTTCACACATACTATTTGTCTCTTACATATATTGTCATACTTTAGTATGATGGTGCATATAAGAGGGTATTTGTGTGTGTGTAAGAGAGTATGCCAGTATAAGTGCAAGAGTATAATGGTGTATATGTGAGAGTATAATGGTATATATGTGAGAGTATAATGGTATATATGTGAGAGTATAATGGTGTATATGTGAGACCAAGTAGTTTATGTGCAAGAGTATAATGGTATATATGTGAGAGAATAATGGTATATATGTGAGAGTATAATGGTACATATGTGAGAGTATAATGGTATATATGTGAGAGTATAATGGTATATATGTGAGGTTATGGTGTTGTATGTGAGACCAATTAGTTTATGTGCAAGAGTATAATGGTATATATGTGAGAGTATAATGGTATATATGTGAGAGTATAATGGTATATATGTGAGAGTATGATGGTATATATGTGAGGTCATGGCGTGTATGTGAGACCAAGTATGAATTATGGCCTATACGGCCTCTCATAGTAAACTGTCTAGGTGTGTAGATGTGTGTGTAAGTGTGTGTGTATGTGTACTGTTTGTGTGTGTAGCGGTGTGTATGCGTGTGTGTGTGAGAGGGTGTACAGCGTGTGTGTGTACAGTGTGAGTGTGTACAGTGTGTGTGTACAGTGTGTGTGTACATTGTGTGTGTACAGTGTGTGTGTGTGTACAGTGTGTGTGTACATTGTGTGTGTGTGTGTGTGTGTGTACAGTGTGTGTGTACATTGTGTGTGTACAGTGTGTGTGTACAGTGTGTGTGTGTGTGTGTGTACAGTGTGTGTGTACAGTGTGTGTGTAGAGTGTGTGTGTGTGTGTGTGTACAGTGTGTGTGTACAGTGTGTG
>NC_085034.1:9232475-9260102 GCF_963692335.1 Osmerus eperlanus
GAACAACCCCCATAAAACAGACCCCCCCCCCCACACACACACACACACACACACACACACACAGGCTGCCTGCTACTGAACTCAGAGATCACCAAATAACCTCCAGTAACGTAGCAGGCAGAGATGGACACCCACACACACCTGAACCACCTCAGGCGAAACGCTCTCGTCGTCAAACGTCTCGCCCCAGACACGCTTTCTTCCGGAAACACAGAAAGAAGAAACGAGCAGAAGCAGCTGTGGACGAAATTGGATTTCCTGTGTTCCTTTATGATACTCATTCATCAATAGAACCGGTCACTGGATACTAGTTAGTATGTTTCCCTGTCAGTTTGCTATTGATAAGCGTTGATCGTGCCTAGTTTCAGGCTGAATCGATGTCCGGGGACAGGAGAACGTCCTGGGTGAACGTCCCCTGTGATGACTACGGGGGGGGGGGGGGGGGGGGGGCTCAGTGAAGAGCGGGAGCAAGGTGACTGGGAGTAGGAGTGCGGGTCGACATCAGAGGGCGCAGCGGACGAGAGAGAGGGGGAGAGGAGGAGGGAGGTGGGGAGAAAGAGTGAGAGAGATATGGATGGAGAGAGGGACGGAGAGAGAAAGATGCACAGGAGAGAGAGATGTGGAGAGACAGTGGGAGAATGGGGGAGAACGGAGGAGGTGAGAGAGCGAGAGAGAGAGAGAGAGAGAGAGAGAGAGAGAGAGAGAGAGAGAGGGACGGACGTTGTTTTAGGCACAGTGAAAGCACGACAATCCGACAGCAGTTTGATCCCAGGGCACAATGGCGCGTTTAATATAGCAGAGCATGTCAAAGACTGCTCTCCACCTCCTCCTTTACCTCCCCCTCTTTCCTTTCTCTTTCTCTCTCCCTCTCTCCCCCTCATCTGGCAGCCCACCTTCCGCTCCCTCCATCTATTCTCTCTCATCTCCACCTTCTCGCCTCCCGTGTCCTCTCTCCTCCTTTCCTCCGTCGAAAGTCCAACTCCCTCCCGCCCTCCCTCCTCCTTCCCGCCCCTCTGCTCTCCCTCCTCCTCTCCCTCCCACGGCTGGTGGCGGTGGCATGGCAGCGTTGCCATGGCGACTGGCCAGCGGGCGGAGAGGAGGAGGAGGAGGAGAGGAGGAGGAGCAGGAGGAGGAGGAGGAGAGGAGCAGGAGTCTGGCGACAGCTGTAATTAGAATGGCAGCGTCTCCAGCATGCTAAGAGCAGGGTCTGTGTCAGCGACTCGAGCCGGGAGACTGCAGTTAGACGGAACCTTGTTAACCCAGCGTGGGATGAAACAGCACGCTGACCCTTTGCTACCCTCCCACACACACACACACGCACACACGCACATATATACAGATGTATTTATAGTTATATGCTGTGTGCTGGCATAGGAACACACACGGGTTGTCCGTGATATGAACACACGCACACCAACCAAACAAAGTCCTAACCTTTACAGTACAATGTGTGGATCGCAGAAAAATAATCACTTTAGATCCCATCAGAATCCCTCTGCCGCACGATAGGAATGCTAATGGACGGACACACACACACGCAGATACACACACACACACACGCAGGTAAATTAGTCTCCCACACTAAGTATAAATGAGGATGAGCATGAGGTCACTCCTTTAACTTCCTTTCTGCTTTGGGCGACACGTAGACAGAGAAAACCTCCAAAAAGACTTAACAGACGTCATTGTTCGACACACACAACGCTCACATCTAGCGTGTTGTTACGGATCTGTCGACACAGGGTGGGCGCGTTCCAAATGTTTGTGCCGCACACCTGTAGGCTACTCAGGAGGAGTTTTTAACCCTCTGTGCTCTGATAGGTCTGACCTGTGTGCACTCTAAGTTGTGATTTTCCACACCTTTCAGTATGTATACAGATGGGGGGGGGGGGGGGCTGCCGCCATTTTGAAAAGGACGAACGCACTCATACGTAGGAATCGCATCCGTGAAAACACACGACAGTCAGAACGCAGCATCACACTGTGCGGACTGGGGCTGTCCCCACGCAGTCGACTAGTCGATTTCTGGTCGATATGCTCTTGGTCGACTAAGATTTTTCAGCAGCTACATTGAGTCAGATCGGGAAAATGTTTGTACATTTATGTTTGTCTAGTTGTCAATCTCCCTTCTTACGTATGTATTTCTTTCATGTGATCTCTTAAAACAGTGAGGTAAAACATCACACAATAGGGTTTGATGAAAAACATTGGGACACTTCGAGAAGAAAAGAAAACGTTTCGAATTTCGATTCGTCGATTTTCAGAAGTGTTTAGTCGAGTCTTGGTCGACCCAAGAAAATCTTAGTCGGGGACAGCCCTAGTGCGGACGCCGATAGATGGTGGTGAATGATCCAATTATAAACACCCTCGCACACCCTCGTTCCCTCACCTGTACCTCAGCAGTCGACCGTACCAACGCACTTTCTTCTTTCTGGTCCTCCTCTCTCCCCCTCTGCCCTTCTCTTCTCTCATCTCTCCCCTTTTGGTCTTCTCAACCCCTTTAATCATCTTTGTTTCACAGGACTCCTTTCGAAGCGCTCAGTCCTACACCTCGAGGGACCTCTAGCAACAGTCCTCCCCGGTGTACCGCTACTGACTGACACACACACACACACACTCATCCAACATCCTGATCAGGTAATTGTAACGATCGTCTTGACAGGCACCTGAGACCTGACACCAGACACATGAGCTCTGGGCTCTATGCAGTGTGTGAGTGTGTGTGTGTGTGAGTGTGTGTGTGTGTGTTATGTCGGTGTGTGTGCGTGCGTGAGTTCCCATGCAATAAGCGAGAGGTCCTCTCAGATGGACAGGTCCCCTCCATCTCCCCTTCCTCCTCACCCATATGAGCTCTCCTTCCCCCCCCTTTAGCCTCCTCTTAGTAAGCCCCCACCCCCCCCCCCCCACCACCACCACCACCACCACCCCCCCACCCCACCTCATTCCTGCCCCTATCATTGCCGGGTGAGGCTATTTTGGGAGCCTTGCGCAAGGGCCGACCCCGTGGAGGACTGAGCGGGCAGGGTGAGGGTTACAAAGTTCGTGTTACACAAGGGAGACGCAAGCTGATGACAGATCAGAGCCGTGGCTTCGGCATCGGGTGACTCAGGCCTTTCTCTCTGGATCTCTAACCTCTGATTTGGCTGGGTGATTTGAACGCTAGGGCCGTCGCCATTGCTAACGGCTTCTTGTGTTTCCCGTGTCGAAAGGCGCAGGCTAAAACGAAGGACTTCTTCTATTAGGCTAGCTGCGTCGAAAAGCTCATGGGAACGCGAGCGCTAATGCTAACGACTTATTTTATTACCTGTGTCGAAGCTCACGAACACTGGCTGGCACTTCTATCTCACTGCTATTGTCACACACCCACACACACACCACTCAACTTGACAAAAGCCAACCGGCGTCGTTTACACAAATCTCAAGCATCAGGGCAGAGTCAAGGCCACTCTCCGATTTCAATAAGACGGTCTTCTTTCTTTTCCTCTCCCCATCTCTCTCTTCCCCTCTCTCTCTCTCTCTCTCTCTCTCTCTCTCTCTCTCTCTCTCTCTCTCTCTCTCTCTCTCTCTCTCTCCTCTCTCTCTCTCTTCCTCTCTCTCTCTCTCTCTCTCTCTTCCCCTCTCTCTCTCTCTCTCTCTCTCTCTCTCTCTGGGTCAGTGTGTTTGAGGGCCTGTCCGTTGCCGCCGGTGACAGAGAACGCCTGGAGAGCCCTTCCTCTCTCTATTATTCCTCCTTTCATCCCTCTCTTCTCTTACGCGACCAGTTTACAGCTGTGTGTGTGTGTGTGTATGGGTGCATGTGTGTATGTTGCTCTCTAGAGGCTTGCTCTCAGTGCACAATGTAATGAGCCTGACAGATGCAGAAGGATCCTGCTGGCACATGCACTATAATATGAACACACACACACACACACGCGTGTGCACGCTCTCTCACACACACCTTTCCCTAGAGACAACGCATTGAGCAGGAGCATTTCGGAGCATTTCATCTGTCATTGGCTGCTGCAGACCATATAATGCATGCTACACACACACTTGGTCCATGCAGAATATCCTGTATCACAAAACACACAACCCTTGCTGGTCTCTGAGGGATTGTGACTCGCCTTGCCCATTGTGCAGCCTTCAGTAATGATATACTATACTGCTGAGCTATGGTTTTACCCATAAAACACACACACACACCTCCCTTGTATTGGGAGTCCTGATATCAGACTCCAGCTGATATTAGCATCACACAGACACGCACACACGCAAACACCCACATGCACACGCACGCACACAGACAGCCCGACTCAGACCTAACCCTGCTCTAACAAGTGACTACTGGCCTTCCATCTCTTCAATGATGTGCAGATTCATAGTGACAACTTCTAATCAGCCACAAACCTTCCAGACCAATAGAGAGCCCGAGCACAAAAGCATGCACTAACAGCTGATTGGAACACAGCCTTGAATATGAAATCTCACCCCAGCTGATGACCATAGCTGACCGCTTATTGGTGTTCGCTCATCCACTAAGCCCTCTGGGCCTCTGTCTCTAGGCAGATTTCACCCCCCGTCTGTGCTGGCTGATATGGCTCTTCAGGGGTCTGTCACTTGGTATTCTGCAATGTGTCACTCAATTACGAGTGGTGAGAAATGCTACTGTGTGTGTGTGTGTGGGTGTGTGTGTGTGGGGGGGGGGGGTGGAGGGTCAGACTGAGGACAGGATGAAGACAGACCTTGCTCTCTCTCTAACCCTAAACTCTGCATGTGTGAGTGCAATGACCTCAATTACACACACACACACACACATCAAAACAGACAACAATACTGTACACACGCACACATAATAGCAGGAAAGCTTTACACACAATGTGTTTTACTGTATAAGGTCTATGCATACATCAAAATATGGGTTTGTTTTACAAACCTAGTGAGAACCCACAATTCACTTGTGTTCAAATTCTTGTCCACCCTAACCCCTAACACTAACCCTTAATGTAATTCTAATTCTAACCCTAACTCATAAAAATAACCCCCTAAAAATAGCACTTGAAGTTGTGGGGCTCAAGAAGATTTTACTGACTTCCAGTCCCCACACGGGTAGTTAAACAAGACCACACACAGACATGTATACAAACTTTCATACATAGTAAGTACATCACTTCCACTGCAACATAAACAGTAAACTCCTTCTAATCTCCCTCACCTTGACTGACTGATGTTGACCAGGGGTACGAAGGACAAGGGCTGGTGTGTGTGTGTGTGTGTGTGTGTGAGGGAGGGAAAGAAAAGTATTTGTCAAGGGAGATGTTCAGGAAACCATCGTCATGGCAACCGGCTCAAACTTCCTTCCATCTAAATCCAGGATGCCTTTTCCTCTCTTTCATTTGAATCTCGTTTCGCCTTTTCCCTTCTCTCGCTCCCTCCTTCCTTCAAGTTCCCTCCCTCCCTCTTCCTCCCTCCATCCCTTTCCCTCCCTCCCTCCCTCCCTCCCTCCCTCCCTCTCTCTCCCTCCCTCCCTCCCTCCCTCCCTCCCTCCATCCCTCTCTCTTCCTCCCTCCATCCTTTTCTCTCCCTCCCTCCCTCTCTCTTCCTCCCTCCATCCTTTTCTCTCCCTCCCTCCCTCCCTCCCTCCCTCTCTCTTCCTCCCTCCATCCTTTTCTCTCCCTCCCTCTCTCTTCCTCCCTCCATCCCTTTCTCTCCCTCCCTCCCTCTCTCTTCCTCCCTCCATCCCTTTCTCTCAACCCTTTCTGACAGGGAGTGGGTGTATGTGAGAGCAGCTGTAGCTAGAACAGGGAACAGCACACTATCAACTCCGATTAGATCAACTCCTCTCCCCAAGCTCTGCCTAGAATACACACACACACACACACACACACAGAGACACACGCGACTTGCTACGTAATACAAATATATATAGTCCAGCGCTAAGTCACTCAGCACATATACTTTAACTTCAATTATTGAGCAACTAAGAGAGGAGAGAGGGAGGAGAGAAGAGAAAAAAGGAGAAGAAAGGAGAGCAGAGCAGAGGAGAATAGAAAATTCCCCAGCAGATAAATGATAATCAAATCATTACTTCAGCCAAATTAAACAAATGTACTGCTGCGTCTAGATACAGAGGCGCTGAGGCGAGAATAGGTACAGCACAAACACGGATCAAATGTTTACAACCATCCCCTCTGCCTTCAACTTCAAGGTGTGTGTGTGTGTACAGTAAGTGTGTGTGCGTGTGTTTGTGTGTGTGCCTCCCAAGGCCTTCGACAGGCTGGCCACACAGGCCGAAAGGAGCGATGGAAGGGTGATTGAAAACAGACAAAAGAGAGACACAAGAGAGAGGAGGACTCTGTTGGATATGAATGTCTAAAAACATATGAATAATGAATGTCTTCCAAAACATTGGCCCAGAAAATGAAGAGACGACTTTGTTGGGGATTTTAAAAAAAACTATCTCGTGAGGTCTGTGTGTGTGTGTCTATATATGTGTGTGCGTTTACGTGTTGCCATCCGGCTGCTTCAAACAGGAAGCCTGGGCTTTTCCCCTCTGACCCCCCTCCCTTCTATTTATACCTTTCCCACCCTCCCTGCCGTCCGGACACACACACACACACATTCTCCCTCCATCAGGTCCACGTCATCCCATTCATTCCTATCCATGTCTGTGTACTTGCCTCTATACCTCTCTACTGTCGATAGCTCTATGTCTCCACTAAAGCTGTCTGTTTCTCTACCACCCCCCGCCCCTCTCGTCTCCTGTCGTGTAAGTTACCCCAGCAAGTGTGTGAGTGAGTGTGTGTGAGTGTGTGTGTGTGTGTGTGTGTGTGTGTGTGGCAGAGCATACCCAGAACCCTTCTCTCACACTGGCCTCTCTCCGTCTCTCTCAAGCATTCGCTCGCTCTTTCTTTTCCTTTTTTTCCCTCTGTTCTTTCACCGGAGAGGAACAGATGCTAGTTAGCACTGTCCTTCACTGCGAAAGGTGAAAGTCTGTGTGTGTGTGTGTGTGTGTGTGTATGTGTGAGTGTGTGTGCGCGCGTGGCGAGGGGTGACAGGATGTCCTTTGCTCACTTCGACACTGGCCTACATTACTCATCCTCCGGCAGGACTGAAGGAGAGAGTGGCAGAGGAGGAGTGGGAGAGGGGCAGAGGAGGAGGGAGGGAGAGGAGGAGAGAAGAAAAGAGAGCGACGACCAAAAAAGAGAGGGATGGAAGCGGAAGGGGAGCGAGACGGGGGAGAGAAAGAACGGGGAGAGTGAGAAACAGAGGTAGAGGCGGGGGGGGGAGAGAGTGAGAGAAAGAGAGAGGCCTGTGGGCGGTTTGGCATTGCGCTGGCACCTTCACATTGATCCAAGCGCCCAGGGGCCAGGGCTTCTCTCAAAACAACGTCCGTCCCTCTTTCTTTTTCTCTCTCTCTCTCTCTCTCTCTCTCTCTCTCTCTCTCTCTCTCTCTCTCTCTCTCTCTCTCTCTCTCTCTCTCTCTCTCTCTCTCTCTCTCTCTCTCTCTCTCTCTATCCCATACCCTGTTTTCACGCTAAGAAAGCAGTCTTCCAAGATTCCATCCCATAAAGAGATCAAGCAGGGCTAAAAGCGAGACGAGAGAGAGAAAGAGAGATGAGGTAGGTGGTGAGTAGGAGTGCAGGCTCCTTCTCGCTTGACACAAACTCACGAGTCTTCCTCAGATCAGACTGAAGACAAACTCACACAAACGCACCTGCCACCAGCGTGCATTTCATACGCAACAGCACTCCCAGCTCTCAACCATCCGTGAAATACATCACTCTAACAACAAAGACAGGAAGCTACAATTCCTCCCAACACAGAGTGCTCCTAATCACTCTGCTTTAGACCTCAACATGACCAGACAGACAGAGAGATTCATGTAGACATGTTTTTGGATATGTGTCTGTCATTTCAGACTGATTTGTTCTGATTGGTTGAATGCCACACTCAGTGGTACATGTATACACTGTCAGTAGAGTAGCGATAATAGTTTACATTTAGTTTTACTCATTTCATTGTTGTGGTAAAGACCATGTGTGTGTGTGTGTGTGTAGTGTGTGTGCGTGTGTGTGTAGTTCCAGATGTAGGAGTTAGCATGCCTACTTGTTCCTTCTTTCTTTTTTTCTTTCTCTCTCCTTTTATTCTAGACACTTCTATAATTGCGTGTGCAGAATATGTGATTGGATGGATGGATCCCTCCGGACAGATACATAGATGGATGAATAGATATATGGATGGAGAGATAGATACATAGATCAATAATTGCTTTTTGTTCCAGCTTGTTAATATCATTAATAATTTAGTAAATGAGTCTTGGTTAGCCATCAGAGCACAGTGGAACAGAGCAGGGGAAACACACACACATACACACACACACACACACTCACACACACACGTATACGCACACTCTATCAAACTGCCTGACCACAGCTGGAGTCCGAAGAGCAAGCTATAATTAGTGAGAGAGCATCTCTTAAGAGAGAATTTGCCTCTGCTGTGTGTCTATGTGTGTGAGAGTGTATGTGTGTGTGTGTCACACACACAACAATTTTGTGTGTGTGGGAGACAATACACACAGCCTGCAGTATTGAAAATGGAAAGTTGGCCCAGAAGTTTCTGTGTTGATTTTTGCCAAAGGTTGCGGTTACATTGTTGCAATGTTAAGTGAGTGTTTAATGAATGAGCAGAGGAGCTGAGAGGCCCTTTGTGTGTGTGTGTGTGTGTGTGTGTGTGTGTGTGTGTGTGTGTGTGTGTGTGTGTCTGTGTGTGCTGCAGGTAGGATTACAGAGTATTGCTCCTCTCTCAGCACTCAGAGAGATGAGGCTCCACTCAGACCTAATGCTCTGCCCTTTTTGCACATAAACCTGACACACGCGCGCGCGCGCACACACACACACACACACCACCCCTAAACCACCGTCGCATCACATGCTATAAAAAGACCAGGATTAATACCTAAAGAACACAAATATGTATGTATGATCGAATGTGTGTGTGTGTGTGTTGGAGAGAGGGTGAGGGCATGATGTTTATTCAGCAGGAACACCTGGACCATGTATCAGTAGGCCATTATTAACCAGAGCAGTTGAGGATCAACTGTGTGTGTGTGCATGCGTGTGTGTGTAGAGAGATGACGCAGAGAGGTCAAGGAAGGTCTGGGCTATGATGCAGACTGACTGACTGACTGACTCTACTTCTGACTATCTGACTCTCCTTTTCTCTCCCTGGCTCCACCTTCTGTCACCTAAAAAGAAAGAGAACTGGAAGACAGAGGGGGAGAGAGAGAGAGAGACAGAGAGAGAGAGAGAGAGAGAGAGAGAGAGAGAGAGAGAGAGAGAGAGGGGGGTGGGGGTGTAAACGTGTCCGTAACAGTGATGGAGTCACTGTCACCTCCACAGGTCACGCCGCACCCCACTGGTGCCAGATGGACAGCATGAGAAAAGAAGAGAGACAAAGAGAGAGACAGAAAGAGAGAGAGAGAGGAATCCTGCAGTACTCTCAGCATAGTTCAATCCGGCTGACAGGAAGGCCAGGTTTCACAGGGGCTTTCCTGGCCAGCCAGTCGCTACCCAGCCAGGGCCTAGTGAAGCCTGGGGCTGGAGTAGAGCCCGGGAGCCCAGCAGGACACCTTGTCTCAGCCTAATCCACTGAATGGATCCCAGGGGCTGTGAGGGAGGAGGATCGCCGGAGGCAGGAAAAGCCTCTTTCGTTCGCAGAGCTAATAAGGAGTATCTCCATGCAGTCTCCAAGCATCCAATCCCCTTAATGCCTCATCACATTGCATTATGGGTCAAGGCAGGGAATAAGCCCCAGACGTCGTTCCAGAGGACAGAGAGAGCCGACTGATTTGAACAGCAGTAATCAGCCCCATCCTCTCTCCTCTCCTCTGAGTATCTCATTTGATTGGAGACTTATCCTAGCCACGATAGCATTTTGTGTTTGTTGCCTGTTGTATGCACCTCATCCAGATCAAATAAAACTCACACACACACACCAGAGCAGGGTATTATAACCCACACGAAGGGGGAAGGGGAGGTTGGCGCGGGCGATGTGTCATCCTTCTTGTATCCTGGACCGGCTGTGTGTACGTGTGTGTGTGTGTGTGTGTGTGTGTGTGTGTGTGTGTGTGCGTGTGCGTGTGTGTGAGTGAGTGTGAGTCAGAGAAGCGTGGGGACACGCCACCGTGATTAACACCCCCACACACACATCCCCATACACAACATCGAACACGGACACGTCTCCAACACACACAGACGCGCACACAAACAGTTTCAATACATCAACGCATCCAACGCATTTGCCATCGCCAATTTGACACAAACGGAGACTACGCCTACTTACACTTCAAAAGAGAACGACGCCGTCCTTTTCTCTGTGGTCTCACCAACCCCCTCACACACACACATGAACACCCACACACACGCACACACATGAACACACACACCTGTGTATCATTGCCTCACCCCATCCAGGCTTGCCTGTTCAAATCAAATGTATTACATTTTCAGTGGCGTATTGGTGAGAGAAAAAATCGAATCAACTCATTTGACAACAACAGTACCGTTTCTAAAAGGTGTCTATGAAGCCAATGACTGTATCTATGGATTTTGGAGTGTGTGTGGCGTGCATGCATTTGTAAATATACAATTGGTCCAATCATGGCCAAGCCTACGGCAACACTGCCGTTCTCCTGAGGTAATTTCCGTTCTAGTTGTTGTTTTTGGTTTCGGGGGGAGGAGGAGGGTTTCTCGTTGGCTGTGCACCAGTGAAAACAAGGCCCAGAGCCGCCTACCCACTAACCTACTTCTCTGACCTGCTCCAGTGTTGTGGGCGAGGCCCCGGAGACTGGAGTGTGCAGTAGTAGTCTGTATGTTCTGCTGCGAGCTCGGCGGGTCTAGCCTCCCAGCATTCATTAGTAAGGGAGGAGGATGAGGATGAAAAGATCCGATTCCCCTCTTCCCCTCCCTCTCCCTCTTTCACCTTCTTCCTGTCTCTCTCTCTCCCTCTCTCTCTTTCTCTCTCCCTCTCTCTCTCTTTCTCTCTCTCTCTTTCTCTCTCCCTCTCTCTCTCTTTCTCTCCGTCTCTCTCTCTCTCTTTTTCTATCTCTCTCTCTCTTTCTCTCCGTCTCTCTCCGTCTCTGCCGGACTCAGGACGCGGTACAGAAGCAACAGGCAGAGGAGGAGAAGAAGGAGGGAGGAAGAGAGAGAAAAGGAGGAGGGATTTGGGGGAGATGAAGGGAAGGAAAAGGGAGAGAGAGAGGAATGGGATAGTTTGTTTGGCTGTCTGCTGGCCTATTTGCATGTCAGTCGAATGCGCTGTTGTTTAGTTCCTTGACTGTTAAACGAGTCTGATTTCATGCACGCTCATCTATTACTCTCTCTCCCCTCTCTCTCTGTCCTTTTTCTGCAGTAGGAACAGAATGTCATAAATATGCATGCGTGAAGATCCTTCTCCGTTTTGGAGGACGTCAACAGAGAGAGGGAGAGGGAAAGAAAAAGAGAAAGATGTCAAGGATGAACCCATCCTCAGTTGGGACAGCGAGGTCGTCTTCTTCAAAATGCATGAGGTTTTGAGTACACAGTAGCTGGCATGGTCCCTCTTCTTTCCACACAAACAAACACACACACAAACACACACACACACACAAAACCTCACAGAGACTGGTGGAGAGCCTCGGGCGAGACTAAGAAGAAAACAGGTCAGGGGGATGATCGGTGGACAGACTGACTTAGTCTGACTGGAGAAAGACCATGGAGAGAGAGTGTAAGAGAGGCAGTGGAAAGAGTCGGCAGAGGTACAAACTGAAAGGCAGAGAAACAGCATGACATGAGAGACTCAAGCATTGAGAGAGAGAGAGAGAGAGAGAGAGAGAGAGAGAGAGAGAGAGAGAGAGAGAGAGAGAGAGAGAGAGAGAGCGAGAGCGAGAGAGAGCGAGAGAGAGAGAGAGAGAGAGAGAGAGAGAGAGAGAGAGAGAGAGAGAGAGCGAGCGAGAGAGAGAGAGAGAGAGAGAGAGAGAGAGAGAGAGAGGAAGAGAGAGAGAGAGAGAGAGAGAGAGAGAGAGAGAGAGAGAGAGAGAGAGAGAGAGAGAGAGAGAGAGAGAGAGAGAGAGAGAGAGAGAGAGAGAGAGAGTGGAGGTAGTAGACGTGATGGTAGTAGACTTCAGTGAGGCTGCGACCCAGACCAATAACAAGGCCAGATCCAGTCTCCTCAGATCCCGGTTGATTCTGATCGGGCGCTCATGTCTTTTGATCTGTTTTTCTATATCTCTCCCTCCCGGTGTGCCTGTTTGCGTTCTGGTCTCTGTTGCTGTCCTGCTTTGGGACGCGAAACAGGAACTCTTTAATTGGTGGATGGAGGAGAATTTGTATTGAACGACGTAGAGATGAAAGGCCTTTGAACATGCTCCTCCGGGGGTAAAGCCGAGCTCTCACACACGCGCGCGCGCGCACACACACACCTGTTCATGTATTTTTTTCCTCTGCCTTTCTGTCTCACTTTTCTCTCACCTCACATTCTCTCTCTCTCTCTCTCTCTCTCTCTCTCTCTCTCTCTCTCTCTCTCTTCTATGCCTTTCGGTCTCACTCTTTCCTTCTTTCTCTCTCCTTCTTGGGTTTCTTTCTCGCTGCCTGTTGCTTTCTCTCACAAACATACCACCCCCCCCACACACACACACACCATCCCCCACACACACCTTGCACAGACTAGCAAGGCAGGAGAAGAGGAGGGATTTGGGAAACAGAGTCCAGCCAGACACTCTGGGGAGTCACTTTGGTGGATTGCGGATGGGTTTCTTGTTGCTTTATGTCCAGTAAAAGCCATAACACAGACACATGCACGCGCACACACACACACACACACACAAGCAGTTGTCCAATCCCAATGGGAGAGGGGTTGAGGGACACTTGTAGCACAGCATTGACGTCTAAAAATAGATGAAAGGAGAGGCAGCTTGCTGGGAAGACTACCTTCTGTGACCTGTCACCCTGCTGGAACCTTATGGCCTCGCACACGTATTCACGCGCAGACCCACACATAAACATGGACAGGTGTGAACACATACATATGAAGCTAGAACCACAACCGGAGGGGGGAGGGGGGTGGGTGGATGGATGGGGGTGGGTGGGTGGGTGGGGGGAGGGTGAGTAGGGGGTTCCTTAGCCCCAAGATTGACAAGTACCATTGTTTACAAAGACCCCCAGAACCCCAATCTCCACACCTAATCTAAACCCGATACATGCGCACAATCCCAACCTTTGATGTTCAACACTATCATTCCCCAGATTTATCAACCTAACCCCAACCCCCGCCCCAATGGTCACGTGGTCCTGTTCTTTGGCAACTTCAAAACCCACAGAAAACTATCATCTACCGTACTGAGGGGAGGAGAGCTGGATGTCAGATGCGGCCATTTATGACGACACGGCCGATTTCCCTAAAACGGCCTCTGATCAAATCATTCGGCGTTATTGACTTGACCTCCAAAGCTGACCGCTTTCAACATGCAGGACGGCGGGCGGTCAGGCAAGCAGACAGGCAGATGGACTGACATCCACAGACGGGTGGACACTAACAGAGACTGCAGACCACAGAAATCCAAGCGGAATCTTTCTCGCCCTGCGTGTGTGTGCTTGGTCGACCGCCAGTTTCACTACAACAGCAGCTGCCAGGCTCGCAGGGGAGTCGAGCTGACCTGCGGGAGAATAGGCTGTAGGCTATAAAGGCGACAAAATACACACACACACACACCGACAAAACACTCACTGAACGTATATACGCTTGCAAACCAATAGAGCTGTACCCCTTCGCCGTACAGGACAACATCGAACACGGTCACACAGCGAGCAAAAAATCTAAACAATGCGCATTTCCACGCACACTCAAACACACAGAAACACTACAGTGTCGGAGACCCGTGCTTGTATTTTAATGTGTGACTGACAGTACAGTACAATAGATCAAGTGATTACTGAAGCAAACACAAGCTATGCCATAGGATAGGAGCCGTGAAATTCCAGTCACAATCTTCTCACTCAGTTTGAAAAAGCCAGGTTACGCGAATTAACTGTCATTCTATTGTTCACTTACTTATTCTAAATCTATAAATTAGGCGACCATATTTCTACACAAAACTGACTTACCTATAAGAAGTCTGTTTCCTAAACGCGAGCCCTTTTAATTTTTCCTCCAGCGTCTCCTCCATATCGGGAAGGCTGCTGAACGTGTCGCTGCCCCCCATGGCCTCCTCCGATCCGGGGCCAGACTCATTGTCCCCCCCGGCGGCTCCAAGTGCGTTCAGGCGGCCGCTAAACGTCCCGGGGCTCCGGTCCGCATGGGGCAGGCAGGGCTTCGCCAGGGGGTCCATGCTCAAGCTGTGGCCGGCTCTGGACCCCCTCTCGCCGGCCAGACTAGGAGACAGAAACTGTTGTCGATAAGCGAAGCGCTCGGTCGTGATGATCAACGTATTCACCGCTGCTTATATGGTTGAGGCAGCAGGGCTGTTTTGGCCACAGCCGGACACGTAGAAGCGACCTCGAGCTGCCTGCGAGAAGTGACCGACTGGAAATGGCAACACGAGCTGCGGCAGCTACAATAAACGTTCAATGCGCGATCTCAGCGGCAGCATCCATCTCCGGCCCGCGACAAGGGCATTGTGGGATATTCCTGCTCCTCCTCCACTGCAGCATCATCACTGGTGGAAATGGGCCAGAGGGTGAACACGCGCGCACACACACAAACACACCTTCTTTGTAGGCCGCGTGTCCTCAATGTAGGCGCGATAGTCCTAAACATAATAACATAATCTTCACTGACTGTTGGAATTGTGTAAACCTCAAAACTAGCTCTGTAATAAAATATACAACACAAAATATAATTTCCCAGATAGTTTTGGACTCCGGCTCCGTTGAACGTTTTGGATTGTCTGTCTCCCTGTCTGTCTTTCTATCTACATGAGACAGAATGAGACTGAGGTTTGAAGTTACTAAGCAAATCTGAACATTTTTGCCTTAATACAATTTCCCTAATGTAATTAGGGAGTAGTTGAGGTAAGAAGAAAATAATTAGGGCTCACACACAGCTCTTTGAGCAGGCGCAACCGTCCCAGTTCTTTATACAGACAAAAATGCCACGTAGCCTACACACACACACACACAGTGGATGAAAAGCATTTTAGTTGAATGACGCCTAGGGACACTTTTGAGTTGATACTTAATTTGGGTATGTATGAGGTTCAAATATTTGAATGAAGTGATTTGAATGGAATCCAGACCAATCTTTGCAAGCGGTGCTATTTGACACAAGTATTTGAGTGCGTGTGTGTGTGCGTGTGTGTGCGTGTGTGACTGATATTGTAAGATCCCAACATCTGTACATCAGCACATTCATTTCAGGGAGTCTCTAAATGCATGACTCCAATGGCACATCGAAAAAAACACCACAGTCAGCACCAATTGCTGCTTTTACTATGGAAAATATTTATTCGTTTTGAAAGCAAAAATAAGACAGAGAAACCCATTCATGCATGTCATGCCGCTGTAAACAGACTCAACACAAACTTGAGATATCCACTCAGTCTTTTTGACTAGAACTCAGAAAGGCTATATGGTTTGTCTAACAGTCCAACTACTTTAAAGCTTGGCAGTAAACTGCCGACCCACAAGCATAAATGTGAAAACAAAACAAACGTAGGCCTACCAGCCTAGCCATAGGTACGATCAAAAGACCGCGCTCCTGGAAATGCCAATCCCATTTTTTATATGAGTGAAAAACCTTGAATGCACCACAAAACAATAAATAGGAAACTGTCTCTTTGGGGTACAGGGAATGTAGAGGAGGTGGGCCTCAAGCGCCGCTTTCAATCAAGGAACAATCTCAAAAAGTATAACATCAAAACGTGGCATGTGGCAAACACCCTCAGGGTCGCGTCAATAGTGATGCAATACCAAATAGGCTTTTAGTACCGCTATAGGTGCTGGGACTGGCAGAACTAAAATTATGTTTCTGACTTGTCCTTAGAACAAACGTTGCGAACCTTGTCCAGAAAAGACACACGTTCCAGATCCAAAGGCCTCAGTGGGGCGTGAACCAGAGGTTTTGCAAGTGCAAGAACACCCAGGGTCAAGCTGTCAGACCATCTGTCTGAGTTACAGTGAAGAGTGGGACTCCCATCTTGACTGCTAAACAATCCCGGTTATTTTTCCCAGCCATAGCCCAATCCATATATATATATAAAAAGTCATCCTTACTGGTGAAATGTTGTGGGTGGGGGATTTGCTTATGAACTTTCATGTATGGGATGGATGCAATTACCTAAGTGACCCGCCCAATTATGTTCATAATGGTATCTACTGGTTCAAAATAGACAGGAGGGAGTGCAGTGAGTCTGTAAATCGAATGCAATCTAAAATCATCCAACTCCCCAAAACGTAGGATATTGGTATGCAGTCACCTATTTTTATAGGTTAGCCTTGAGGTGTTAGATAGCAGATAGCACATCTCAGAGGAGAGTAGCATACTTCAGACAGTACCCCTCCCTGTGCTATGGGTAACTTGGAAAGGCATACAAATTCATTAAAGGTTTTTAACCACTAGGGGTAACAAGAGGGCCAATAGAGAGATTCGTTGGAATCAAGAAGAGGATTCAAAAGTTGAGCCATGCGTTCAGCCATTTCACTCCAAAAATGTGATATTGACATTCCACTGGCTCTGAGCTAACTGTGTTGCTAAGCAACTCCCAGAGGGCCTCATCCGTTCAAACATGTTAATTGGAGACAAAAGTTCTTTTTTTACAGAAAATCTTACCTATTGTACCTTTAACAGTTTACTATAACTGACTACAATTTCTTTACGTCAATAGTTAGCTAGCAAATTGTCTAGCTGACACAGACAGGATAGTTGAAAAAATCATCCAAATTTAGTTAAGACACATAACTAAAACAACTTGTTTACACTTCATTGGCAGGCAGTTCTTAAATAATTGATCAATAATATCAGATAGTGGGTTGTAGTATAGTATCATTTTGTTCGCTTCTTGTTTTTCTTGCTTCTTGTTTTGCTTGCAACATCTGAAGTCAGTCTCCGCAGACAAAAAGCCCAAAAAGTCAAAAAAAAAATAGCCCATATACAATTTTTACAAAATAGCTTAAGCTACATTTACTATAGTTATTTTATTAAATCTGAAAATGACAAATCCCATTTGGCCTGGGTAGCACCAGAGACTCTGAGTGGACTCATAGAAGACTAGTGTGGGGCTTCAAAACTACTAGTTTTACAGGGAAATTTGGTCTTACTGGCTTTGAGCAGGGATGAATACAGCCACATTTGACCATAATCGTCTTACTGCCTAAACAAATACTGGTTCTTCCCTACCTCAGTGACACCACCTGCTGCCAGCAACTGAAACTGTTCTTCCAACATGGCAGCTGGGCAATTGAGAATGCAAATGCAAAGCCTGGATGACCAAGCAAAACCATCCATCCATATGGGAAAGGCCTGCTGTATTTTACATTTACATTTAGTCATTTTACATTTTACATTTTATTTTTACATTTTATTGTCTCTTACAAAAATTTAATATACTGACATAGGAGATTGGATGCTTGGAAATAACTGTTACCAAACATAATTGAATGCTCTTAAAAAATATTGTGAGGGAAACAAAATGCAAACATTGTGACATCTGGACACATAACTGTAATGGGTAATGAATACATCCTAGGTTGTGAATGGGTTTGCCACTCACTCAAATACAACAGAGCACGCGGGTAACACCTTATAAGAAAGAAAGATAAAGCAATTATGAACAAATACATTTAAAAAAAGAGAGCGACCACATAAAACACAAAAAACGTACAAACTAAAAATAATAATTATATATATATATATAAAGTATCAAAATGTGGTGTGGCCTACTGCTGCAATAGAATAAAACACAATTATATATATATATCTAAAAAAAAAGAAAACTATACGTGGATTTTGGATTTTTCTATAAATACAGAGCGCTTTCCTCTCCTGCAACTGCAGAGGGGAGGTCAGGGGAAGAGGAGGGTCTAATGGTCAAGGGGCGCTGACGGGGGGGGGGGGGGGGGGGGGCAGTGTGACCTCACGAGGTCTCGTTGACCATCCTCTCCAGCTCTATGATTTTAGTGCTGTCGTTGACTCTCTGTTCCAGGGTCCTGAGGAGAGGCAATAGAAGAGAGGGGCCGGGGGAAGGAGGAGAAACACAGGAAGGGGAAGGAGAACACAGGAAGGGGAAGGAGGAGAACACAGGAAGGGGAGGGAGGAGAGGCAGGAAGGGGAGGGAGGAGAACACAGGAAGGGGGAGAGGAGAGGCAGGAAGGGGATGGAATACGGGTAGGATGAGGGAGAGTGGAGAGAGACAGAGAACATGTCAGAAGACGAAATGGAGCCAAATCACATCCAATCTCCTATCACAAGGTCTTCAATATGGCTAATATTCCTCAAGGTCTGGGCTGTCACCAATGGGAGATTAAGGAAACTGTTACCCATGACAAGCGTGTTTGAGTGTGTGTGTTCCCTGTGTGTGCTACCTCTGTAGGTCCAGAAGAAGGGCTTTCTGTGCTTGCGTGTCGTTGATGTTGTTGAAAGGGGGGCGGACCTCCGCCATGCGCGTCTCCTCCCCTTTCTGTTGCTGCTCGGAACGCCACGCTGCCATGACAACTGCGGGCCTGTCCCATTGGTCGGGATAGTCCCCGCCCAGCCCCAGGGGGTGGGGCTCATCTTCATAGGAGAGCAAGCTCCTGGACTTCACTGAGGGAGAGAGGGAGAGAGAGAGAGGTGTAAAACTCCCCATTGCGTCTTTATCCTGTTCTTTTTCATCTCACATTGCTGAAATGAACACCTTTTTCTGGGGAGAAATTGGCCCAAAAGCAATTTCCCTCGCAGGTGGCTGCAAGACAACAATGCCACTACACCTGCTACAGCAGCGAGCACTGAGGAACACAACACAGCACGATGGCCCGAGATTCAGGCCAGGAACAAAAAACAAACGCAGGCAATAAAGCTGTCTGTTGCAAAACGGCCTGTCAGTCATGCCGCCGCCGCGCTGCTCGAGGGCGAGAGGTGTGTGTGAGTGTGTGTGGGAGGGCGCAGAGTACGCAAGCAAAGATCAAGCATCATAACACGGCTGCATTGCTTTTTAATCAGGCAAATGATAGGCCTTCTCAATGGGATATAATTATATTCAAGTGTACACTGGAAAAAGGGTTAAAACACTCAGAGAGGAGTGTGTGCGTGTGTGTGTGTAGTGTGTCACTGTATGCCATTCATTTACATTTAGTCATTTAGCAGGCGCCCTTATCCAGAGCGCCTTACAGTGAGTACAGGGACATTCTCCCTGAGGCAAGTAGGGTGAAGTGCCTCGCCCAAGGACACAATGTCATTTAGCACGGCAACCAATCAAACCGGCAACCTTATGATTAATAGCCCGATTCCCTAAGCACTCAGCCATCTGTGTGTGTACCTGTTGCAGTGTAGGAGTCCTGCATGTCCAGCTCTGTGGAGTGGCCTGTCTCTGTGATAGAGCATGGGCCGAGGCTGGGGTAGAAGCTACCCAGGAACACAGCAAAGCACAGCACCACCACCTGCGCACACACACACAATGAGGATGTTAATCACGAATGTCCCTCCCTCCCTCCCTCCCTCTTTCACACACACACACACACACACACACACACACACACACACACACACACACACACACACACACACACACACACACACACCATGAGGCAGGAGGAGGTCTGTGTGCCGGTCATTCTGCAGGAGCGGTGAACCTTCCCTGCCACAACTGTCTGGAGGGAGTGCAGCTGCTGGAGCAGAGACCTGGGGAAGGAACACGCTGGATCAGATAGACACACACACATAGGCACACACACACACACACACATCTATAGACACACGTACACACACACACACATCTATAGGCACCCACGCACACACATCTATAGACACACACACACACACACATCAATAGGCACACCCACACACATCCACAGGCACACACACAAACATCTACAAGCAGACACATACACACTCACACATGTACACATGGAATATACAGAGAATATATACACCCGTAACATACCACAAACACAAAGAACGTAAACACACAGTCCAGTGGATCAATCGCAAACTTTCTTTCCCTACAAAACTTTCTTTCCCTCCGCAAGAGGATGTGTAGGCCAGACACGTTCAGTTCGCCAGTCATCCAGTCTGGACGGTTTCAAGTATCAGAGGGTGACAGGGGCCTTCGTTGTTTTTTTTCACACTCCGTTTAACAAAACACACAGCAAAAAGCTGTGATGAGCTCTGCGTGCGCAGCTGAGCCCAGCACACTTCACTGAGCTCCCGGTCAACAGAGAACAACTGGAGCGCAGCGGAACAGTCGGACAAACTAGGCGAGCAGCTGCGACTTGACGTGGGAAATTCGGGGCAGGCACGCGCGCCACTCGGTGTTTGAAGGGCGAGGGAGCGCGAGTCTCTTACTTGTTGGTGCATTCCAGATTCTCCACTTTCCGCCGCAGCTCGCTGTTTTCGTTGGAGCATGTCTCCACCCTGTGGAGAAACAGGGGAGTTGCAGAGACTGATTAGGACCATGACCTCCATGAACTCTTTCCAGATCTCGAGAGGATTCTAATTCTGCTTTGAACTCAATAAACCGGATCTTTATACTATTATTATCGATAAAAACAAATTCTGCGGTAATTCCTGGATTAATTAGTTTGTGGTTGGAC
Source organism: Osmerus eperlanus (assembly GCF_963692335.1). Classification (NCBI taxonomy): domain Eukaryota; kingdom Metazoa; phylum Chordata; class Actinopteri; order Osmeriformes; family Osmeridae; genus Osmerus; species Osmerus eperlanus. The sequence goes on from NC_085034.1 coordinate 9,253,214, forward strand.
TATGCTTCTAGCATCTGGGAACAAACATACTTTTTCTCCAGGGCATCCATGTACTCCTTCTTCTTTCTGCGACTCTCCTGGGCAGAGATCTGACGTCCACAGAGAACGAGAGAGAGAGAAATTAGGTTAAGTTGAAAGAGAGGAAATTATGCCAAGTCAGCTCGTGAGGGCACCATCTGAATAACAACATGCTATTTTGGGTTTCCTCCGAGAACCCGGACGCATATCCAGTACATAAGTGTGTGTGATTGTGTGTGTGGAGTAGGGCCTTTGTGTGTGTGTTATATGTATGCATGTGTGTGCTATATCTGTGGTGTGTGTTTGCTATATAGGTGTGTGTGTGTGTGCCAAAAGTGTGTGTGTGTTATATGTGTGTGTGTGCTATATATGTGTGTGTGCTATATGTTTGTGTGTGTTATATGTGTGTGTGTGCTATATAGGTGTGTGTGTGCTATATGTTTGTGTGTGTTATATGTGTGTGTGTGCTATATAGGTGTGTGTGTGTTATATGTGTGTGTGTGCTATATAGGTGTGTGTGTGCTATATGTGTGTGTTATATATATGTGTGTGTTTTATGTGTGTGTGTGCTATATAGGTGTGTGTGTGTTATATGTGTGTGTGTGCTATATAGGTGTGTGTGTGTTATATGTGTGTGTGTGCTATATAGGTGTGTGTGTGCTATATGTGTGTGTTATATATATGTGTGTGTGTTTATCCCACCTTGTTCTTGATCTTCCTGCGGATCTTCTTCAGGGCCTTCTCCTCAGCCTTGGTCAGGGGCAGCTTGGTGGGCACCGGGTAACCCTCGGCAACCAGGGTCCGACGCTCCTCCTCTGTCAGCAGGAGGGGACCAGAACCCTGGAGCTTCTGTGGAGACACACACACACACACACTCACACGCTCAGTGCTCGGTGTCCCTGAAGCCCCTCATTGGTCCTCTCCCAAAAGAGGCACAGACCCCATAAAGCGTGCGTGTCTGTGTGTGTGTGTGTGTGTTAACATCTACTCACGTGGGGGGCTGTGAGCAGGGGGGAGTTGGACAGCGAGGAGGGGGCCCGCGGCGCCACCTTCAGGGCTGCCTGCCCCAGGGTGGGGCTGTGGGGGGAGGCGGGGCAGGAGAGGCTGGGGGGGGGCGTGCACCGGGCTTTGGCTGCCCTCCGAGTCACTGCCGTGGGAGCTGGGAGGGGTGGGGGGCATCTGCAGAGACTCCAGCCCTGTGTGGGTGTGTGAGGGGGGGGGGAAGGGTGGTAAATGACATTAGACATACGTAGGCTCATACTGTCACTGCTATGGTCTGAGTCGTGGGGGGTTTGTTTTGTCAGTGTGCTTGTAGTTGACTGTTGCCGCCAGCAGGTGTCGTCAAAGACACAGAGCGTCTGGGGATTCAGTGAGGGTCAGGAGGGAATGAGGAAGGAGAGAGGAAGAAGTCAAGAGAGAAAGATACACAAGGGGAAAGAAGAGGGGGGGGGACAGAGAGAGAAAAAAAAAGAGTGACAGAAAAGAGAGATAGCACAAGACAAGGAAAGAAAGAGAGACAAGAAGAGAGAGAGAGAGAACGAGAGAGAACGAGAGAGAGAGAGAGAGAGAGAGAGAGCGAGAGCGAGAGCGAGAGCGAGAGCGAGAGCGAGAGCGAGAGCGAGAGAGAGAGAGAGAGAGAGAGAGAGAGAGAGAGAGAGAGAGAGAGAGAGAGAGAGAGAGACAGAATGAGAGAATTCAGAAGGCAGAAGGCAGAATGGCTCGGAGGTGTGTGTGGGGTGGGGGCTCTGCTCTGACCTTTGGGTGACAGGTTGAGGAACTGGTCCACCTCATGAGGCTCCAGCTTGATCTGAGGGATGAGGCGCTCACCGCCCTCCTTCATCTGGTCGAGAGGAGAGACCGCAGAGGTTACACAACATACACTCACACACACAATTTGTTTTCATGTATAGATGTAGCAGGGCCGGTCCTTCCTACAGGCGACACAGGCAGCCGCCTTGGGCAGCATGAAGAGGGGGAGCGGCATTTTCCCAAGTGCATCCATTAATGAAGTTACGCCAACCGCGCCACATCATATCTCCGGGTTGCGTTTGGGGGGGCGGCCCGGGGGGGGGTGGGGGGTTGGCACTAGATGTGCTAGGACCGGTACTGAGATGTAGTGTCTACTCCTCACCTTGCTGGCCCTGCCTGGCGTGGGGGCCTGGGAGCCGGAGAGCTTGGGGGCCGGGGTGGGGGCCGGGGCCTTGGTGAGGGGGACCTCAGGGGCCAGGGCGAGGCAGAGGGCCGGCAGCAGGGCTGGGGGGTCACAGAGCAGCCCCTCCATGGAGTCCTCGTGCTCCATGGGCCACTCAGACTCACCGTCAGACTCACCTGTGTGTGTGTGGGGGGGGGGGGGGGGGGGAATTGCATAATGAATCCTGTGTTAATAATTCCAGTAGTTTTTTAAATCCCTTTTTTCTTAACCTCCCCCATTCTTTCTCTCCTCCTCGCTGGATGTCCCAACTCCTCTCTCCTCTCCTCCTCTCGCACCCTGCTGTGCTCCTCGTCTCGTCTCCCCTCCTCCCTGCCTCCCTCCCTCACACTCTTCTCTTCCTCTCATCCCTCTCATCGCTCCCCTGACGCCCCCCCCCGACCCCCCCCCCCCCATCTGCCCCCTCCCCCTGTCCCCGCCACCCCCTCCAGCTTGCCCCCCTTACCCCTCCAGTCTCACCTGCTTCGCTGCCCTGCTCCCCGGGCAGGTGGGAGAGAGGCGACTGGGGGCGCGAGTCGCCGCACAGGGAGTAGCTGTGCTCGGCCTGGATGTGGGGGGGTGCCGGGGAGGACGGGGTCAGCTCCCCCTCCTCCCCTTCCATGGCCTCGCCCCCCCGGCCGGACAGGAAGGGGTCGCTCAGCAGCTGGCCCAGCAAGGCATCCTGGGACAGGTCATCCAGGAGCCCCGTGAAGTGCTGCAGGAGGAGGAGAGAGAGAGAGAGAGAGAGAGAGAGAGAGAGAGAGAGAGAGAGAGAGAGAGAGAGAGAGAGAGAGAGAGAGAGAGCGAGAGCGAGAGCGAGAGAGAGCGAGAGAGAGAGAGAGAGAGAGAAAAAGAGAAGGGGGAAAGAGAAGGGGTAGAGGGAGAGAGAGTGGGAGACGGGAAGGAGAGAGAGAAAAAAAAAGTTTAGGGAACATTCTGTTCCACAAACCCCAAATTCCCTATCTTGTCTGGGTTACTGGAAATCTGATCATAGACAAAGCAAGAATCAAGCGAGTGTGACACACAGACACAAAATATATAGTTCCTCAGCCATATAATTATCCTCATCTGCAGAACAGTCTGTAATTAGTCTCTTTAAAGGTTTTAACAACTATCAGCACTTTCCTTTGAGGATTATGACCGGTAACCCCTAGGCAACTGCAAACACCCAATCAGTGCGCTGTATAACAGCTGCCGTCCAATGACAAACAAGCTTGACATCCCCCCCCACCAATGAGGCGCAGCCCTATCTCATCCCTTCATCTCTTAGATCGGCCAAACAATCTGAGGAACAGCCAAGAGTGACAGATACCAACCCCCCTCCTCCACAATTCAATCCTTCACCCCCCCCTCCCTCCATCTTGTGCCCCCTAGAACATTCTTTTACGGCCGCATTCCTTCCATCCCTCCTTTGTCGAGGTGAACTACACAGTGTCTTTCGTCTGTACATCTGCAGGACAGGTTTGGGCAGGCCTCCTTCCTAAATCTATTCATGCTCACTCTCCTCTCTAGAGCTAGTCAGCGCGACAGTTCAGATTTTTTTAAAGCACCGGAGACGAAATACCCAAATCGTGAACTCATTCCCCACCTCAGATTTCCAAAGCGCTGGCCTCAATTCAAGGTTACGCAGTTCACGTTTTGTTAAAACACCACCATTTGAAAGAAGAAAAAAAACGTGCACACGCAGACACAAACACAGACAAATATGGTACGCTTGCACACGTTCAAACACGTGCGTTCGACACAAACACTTCCCTCCCGGCACACACACACACACACAGTATGCGTTCACACTTCCGTTAGAAAGTTATTCCTCCATTTCCCTTTCAGTTTTATTGCTTTTCAGCCAAGTGGTCCAGATGAGGCTCTGCTACGGAGAGATGGAGTTCCCAAGTTATACGACCTTGAGTGAGCACCCATCCGCACCACACAACCACACACACACACTTACACAGATGGCCATTTTCCTAGGTTAAAACAGCTGACTCCAGACTCACTCAAGGGCAAGGTGATTCAGACCTGCCACTATCCAGGAGAGAGAGAGAGAGAGGGAGAGAAGGGTAGAGAGAAAGAGAGGTGGGGGGGAGAGAAGGGTAGAGAGATAGAGAGGAAAAAGGGGAGGGAGAGCAAGAGAGAAAAAGAGATAGGGGGGAAAGGAGAGGCAGGGGGATAAAGAAAGTCAGAAAGCAAGAATGTGTGTGTTGCGTGTTAGCGGGATGTGACAGCGCGGCGCAGCGCAGGGAGACACAATATGCGCCGCTGTTCCCAGCGTAGGAAGGAGAGAGCTTGCTGTCTGGACGCGTTCGCCGTCTCCACAGACCCACAGACTGGGAGACACTGACACAAGCTATTCCACCTCAGACAAAGGCCTCGTTAAATACACACACACCACACACACACACAAGCACGCAAAGATATGGGCGCTGTACACACTCGCCGTCACAAGCAAGAATGCACACACACCCCGCGCACACACCCTCGCACACACCCAACAAAAACACTGCCAGAGGGTGTTTGCTTCACCGGCGTGAATTATGAAGCAAGTCAGCGATCAGCCTTCAGATTAAGAGCGCAAAACGTATTACAAATTCAGCAAACTTCATTTAATGTCAGCCTAAAGTCATGCTCTATTCATCAAGCCTGTGCATGTCACGTCCTTAATAATAACAAGATGAGCTCAGTATGAGTATTCACACCTGCTCAATTCCCTGTCTCCGGGCAGAAAATGCAGGGCCTGCGCCAATAAGAAAATGGGTTCAGAACAGTTGGAAAAGAAAGACAAGGAAAATGAGCTCTATAATCTGGAGCCTTAAACAACAGGGACAAGATTCAGACCCAGAGCACCCGGGAGGAATGGAGATCGATAGAGAAGACGGGATGAACATGCCGACTTCGGAGGAAGACGCCTGTGAGGGAGGGATGAACGGAGGGGCGTGGACGGAGAGAGGAAGGCAGGGATGGCCACCGAGCCAGGCATGTGGACTCATTTACAGACCGCTCTCGGCCTGAGAGGACGAGTGAGACTGACTCAGAGAGGGAGGGAGGGAGGGAAAGAGAGAGAGAGACACGAGAAGGGCGAGGACGTGTTTTTCGGACAGAGAGAGAGAGAGAGAGACACAGAAACGTTCGCGAGGAGGAGGACGTCCAAACTGACCGCTCGCTTCTGGAATGTACCCCCCCAAACCCCCGCTACCTCCACCTCCACTGTGGCGATGTTGTTCTTCTCCCTCCGTTCACCCACGCCCCGGACGGGGGGCGAACGACACACAATCCCTGGCCTGTCTGAAGGCCTCCAACCCCGCTACCCTCTCAACACACACCCTGCTAACACTGCAGGCCCCTAGTGTCTGCCTCCGACAGCTCTGCAACAGCAGCCAAACAACAACTAGCTCGAGTGGTTTACAGACTATAAACAGGATACACGCTTGGGGTAGCAACACAACAATTTATGGGCAAGTTTGAGCGAAGGGAATTCCAAGACTAGTAAGCTCTGGGTGAGGTCTGGTTTGTGTGTGTTGATGTCGACACAAACTTATAAGGTAGTGTATCAACGGGTTTGCGCGTGTGTGTGTGTGTCTACAATGTAAACAGCAGCTATGTAAGTGTGCACTGCATCTGCACAGTGTTTGATTAAAAGGGTTAGAACGAGAGTTGGAGGGAAAGAGAGGAGGAGGAGCGAAGGACGAGAGGAAAGAAGGAGAGTGAAGAGAAGGAGGAGAGGAAAGAAGGAGAGGAGAGAAGGAGGAGAGGGAAAAAAGGAGAGGAGAAGAAGGAGGAGAGGAAAGAAGGAGGAGAGAAGGAGGAGAGGAAAGAAGGAGAGGAGAGAAGGAGGAGAGGAAAGAAGGAGAGGAGAGAAGGAGAGGAAAGGAGACAAGGAGGAGAGGAAAGAAGGAGAGAGGAGAGAAGGAGGAGAGGAGGAAAGAAGGAGAGGAGAGAAGGAGGAGAGGGAAAAAAGGTAGAGGAAGAGAAAGGAGGAGAGGAAAGAAGGAGGAGAAGAAGGAGGAGAGGAAAGAAGGAGAGGAGAGAAGGAGGAGAGGAAAGAAGGAGAGGAGAGAAGGAGAGGAAAGAAGGAGAGAAGGAAGAAAGGACTATCGCCTTCAAGCTACCACACCACCAGCCACGATTTTACGACCCTACTTGCGGTCCCACCGCCGTCTCCTAGCAACCACGTCCGGAGACCCCGGTCTATTAACGATAGCTAGTTTTGACGAAGGCTGACCAACAAACTCAAACCCCAACCCCCCACACACCCCACCCTTTTCCCCATCCCCTTCCCCGGTTAGGCAGTCGTTATGCCCAACATCCGACATGCCTCTCATACCCACCAAGCCTTGGCCCCTCCCCAGTATCATGGTCGAGACATGGGATCTCGTCTAGAGAGATGAGGCTCACGATGACGGTAATTATGATGAAAGCTGCATGCCGCAAACTGCTGGGTGTGGGTGGACAAGGGATGGTGGGCGACGGCGAGCTGGTGGGGAGGGAAGGGGGGTGGGATGGGAGGGGAGAGGAGGATGGATAGGTTGGGTTAGGAGAGAGGGAAGGGGGAGAGACGGCGACTGGCGGATGGAAGCCCACGGCCGAGAGGTCCGCTCCAGGTGACTGCTACTGAGACGAAGGGAGACACGCACGCGAGAGGAAAAGAGAGGTCGAGAGAGTAAAGAGCAGAGAGAGAGAGGGAGA
>NC_085034.1:9260302-9322762 GCF_963692335.1 Osmerus eperlanus
GAGGTGTGCTACCAGGCCAGATTAGGCTGGACTGGGCTGCCACTGATCTCTTCCAGAGGTGCTGCAGGCTGACAGGGAAAGAGAAGGCCTCTTTGTTTGGAACTGGCACTGGGGGGGAGGCGCTGGGGGGGGGGGGGGGGGGCAGAGTAACCCAACTCCTTCCCAGCTGGGTGGAGAAGGGAGGTTTTGAAGAGGGACTGGGGCTGGAGTTGAGGCTGGTCCCAAGCCAAGCACTGAGGCTGGGGTTGTGATTGGGACCATGGGAGGAGCTGAGAGAAGAAGGCCGGGGCTGGAGGTTGAGACGAGAGGCCTGGCACAGGGCTGGGACTGGGCCTGAGGGTTTTAGAAGGAGGCGGTGGAAGGCCCTGTAACCGGGCAGAAAAGTGTCGAGGGGAGAGGGGGAGGTCTGTAGGAATGTCCACGGAGGTCTGTCATTTCTTACCCCCCCCCCCCCACACACACACACACACACACACACACAAGGAAACGTGTGTGTCTCTGTGAAGTGTACGTGCTCTTGAAAGCCCGACGGCAGTCTACTTTCATGACGCAAGCCCTTCCCCTCAAAAGCATGCACCAGATGTGGAGCGTCAGCAAACACACATGCTACCACCAACAGACCAAGGGTCATCTCCCTTGTTTGTGTAGGTAGCAAACGCGTGTGTACCTTGCCCTGGACTCGTGTGTGTGTGTGTTTGTGTGTGTGTGTTTGTTTGTGTGTGCTGGCTCATTAATGGGCTGATACACACACACACACACATTTGTTTTGGACTTATTCCAGGATCCAAAGCCAGACACTATCACAGCATAGGCATTTCATCATCCTATCATGGCTAGATTACATCCACAGTCCGACCCTGATGACTGACAGACACCAAAGCAAAGTGTCACTTAATAACAGATTAGCAACTCTGGAAAAGAACAATAAAGGCGTCGGTTAGCTGGCTGGCCTGGCCCATGGCGATGTCCCTTAGTCGGGAGGGGAAGGGAACAAACTCCAGGCCCAGGTCCTGGAGGACTTCCACTATCTGGGACTTAGCAGGGGATCGACTGCAGAGCGTTGTCCAGGCCCAGGGCTCGGAGTCTGGCTTGGGTTTGAGGAGTTTGGGGGAGGGGGTGAGAGGGAGGGGTATACAGTGCGGTTTGGGAGGAGCTGCATGGGGGTGGAGGGGATGGAAAAGACCTGGGGAATGGGAAAAACCCCACACAGCCCCACTAGAATCTCCTCCCATACAATATATGAAATGGGTGCTTCGGGAGGTAAAAACTGGATCAATCCGACAGGTCGTGTTTCCGAGGCATGACACCTGGCCAGATCCTGTCTGCTCCCCCGCCTGCCTTTCTCTCCCGGCGTTGAGGGTGGGTCAGAAGGACTAGGGGCTCACCATGCCCTCTTATTGGATCAGGGGGGGGGGGGGGTGGGGGGGGATTCTAACGGAGAGTACGGACAGTACTTCTAAACATCCCCCCCTCCCCCCCCCCCCCCCCCGCCCCTTAACTCCCAACTGACCTCACTTCCTTCTTGTCCAACCCCTCCCCTCCAAGGTTTGATCAAGCTCTCTCCATATCTCTCTTTTCTGCACCTCACTGGGGTCCATCAAAGGTCCTGTTCCTTCAAATCAAGCTAGCACATCCACGATGTGGGAAGCTGGTGTTTATGACTTGTCGGGTTAAATTAAGGTTAAATAAAACTGAAAACAGTTTGTATTAGTTCAACTCGATTACACCAACAAAAGCTACCATGTAACCCCATACTCACCGTGCAATGCACTGGATCCAAACAGGATGTTGTTGAGCTTGGGAGAGATTGAGACCAGACAGGAAAGTGTGTGTTCAAAAGAATAGAGTGCTGTTGGGCGTGGATTCTGTCACGGAAAGTTTGCGAGTGGAGGACCAGGGTCAGAGTTCAGAATGTGAGTCATGCCTTTATTATCTTTTAAAGATCTTTCCAGAACACTGTAGGGGAGAGAGAGAGAGAGAGAGAGAGAGAGAGAGAGAGAGAGAGAGAGAGAGAGAGAGAGAGAGGAGAGAGAGAGAGAGAGAGAGAGAGAGAGAGAGAGAGAGAGAGAGAGAGAGAGAGAGAGAGAGAGAGAGAGAGAGAGAGAGAGAGAGAAAGAAAGAAAGAGAGAGCGAAGGAGACATGGGTGAGAGAAATATTGGGAGAAAGAGAGGGACAGAGATGGCGTAGGGCAGAACAGAAAAACAGACCGTGTTATGACTAATGTCTGGAAGAGAGAACGCCCCCCCCCCTCTTCCCCCCACCACCCTCTCACTATTTCCAGTCTCTGCTCCGTCACGCTGACCTCTTCTCCCTCTTGTCCAATCCACCCCTCCAAGGATTGCTCAAACATTCTCTCTCTTTCCCTCTGTCCCCCTCCCTCTTCCCTACCCCTCTTCCCCTTACTGTCTCTTTCTCCAGTTGGCTAAAGTGGGTCAGTGTTCTGAAAGAGAGAGAGAGAGAGAGAGAGAGAGAGAGAACTTCCAGGAAAGACCTTAGAAGGCCGCAACCTGAACTCATTTGGCCTCGCCGAACGTAGCTTTGTTCCAGTGTGTGAAGAGAGGTGGTGAACTCTTGAACACGGAGGCTTAACTTTGCCATAGTTGAACGCACTTGTAGTCAGTCACTCGGAGAGCAAAGGCACGTCGGAACGCTGAGAGGGAGAGAGAGCGAGAGGGAGAGCAGGAGAGGGGGGAGAGAGATCGATGTAGGGAGAGAGGGAAAGAAAAGGAGAGAGAGAGAGAAGGGGAGGGGAGAAAAGAGGTTTCCAAGAGCCTTTGGCAGGAGTCTCAACAGGAGCAGACATACCCATCCCCCCGCCACCTCACCCCTACTTGGGTCCCAACCCCCGCCCTGCCTCGGAGGAGAGGTAGAGGAGATGTGAAGGAGAAGAAGAGACTGCGAGGAGGAGGAGGATGAAGAAGGGAAGGAGGAGGGCGAGCGCAAGAAGGGGAGAGGAAGGAAGAAGAAGGAGGGGTGAAAGGTCAACTACGGGGGGGGGGTTGGAAACAGGAGAGGAGGCAGCCAATGTGTGTGTGTGAATCTGTGGAGGGAGAATGGGAGGAGATGAGTGTGTGTGTGTGTGTGGGGGGGGGGGCGTTGACACTTGGGTAAGCAGCCAGGAAACGAGCCCCAGGTGCCACTAGCGACAGTCAACCTTAACCAGAAGGTACTGGAGGGTCAGTAGTATGCAGGCGTGCCCATGGACTGTTCTTCAACATCTATCTTATCGCTCAATAAATGTTACGCAAGACACCATAGTGAATGTTGTGTTGACAGTGTCGTATAACACTGCTTTTCCTGTACAACCGTCCTCCTTTAAGAGGTGGGACTGCAGCCCAATGCATTGGAGTAAACGTCCTGTAATCACCCATGCATCCACACACAGAGCTCCGTTAAATGGGAGATAGAGAGTCTGATGAGAGTATCAGAGTAAAGAGAGAGAAAGGTATATTTAGCTGTTCCACAGAGCTGTTAGGCTCCTGTGGGTTTGCAGTAATGACCCGTCACACACAGATTACTAGCTACCCAGAAACCCGAAACCTGAAAGCCTAGATTTAGAATGGAACTAAACACAGCCTTATTTCCAGAAAGATCAGTTGAACGTTGCAGACTTGTATGGACATTTCTGATGATGTAAGAGGAAGTTCTCTGCTAAAATTGTTGATTTGAATTTCCTGGTTATATTCCTGATTACTGTTATTATTGCTGAAATTCTTTCGGTTCTCAGTTCTTTCAATTCTCTCAAATGGCTAAACCATTTGAATACTCCCATGAACACGTACAATACACCGTGAATCAAACCGGTTCTTTCGTTCGGGCAAACATGACTGCATTCTCCAGGTGTCATCGTGAGTTCTGAGAGATGAGACACTTTGCTGCTTCAAAGAGCTTGGTCGGCAGGCCGCGACTCGTTTTTCTGTTTCTTTCTTTTCTCTGCCCGACCTATCATTTTAATCCTGAGAACTACCCAACAGTGGGTCACTGTGAGCCCTACCCCTGCTAGGCTATCAGAATCTTGCAGCTCTGGGACATATTGACTGACCAGGGTTAAGCTGAATGGACGGATTCAGCCATGAATGAGAACATTCAGAGCACATCTTGAACGACTTCAGCAGAGCCGTGTGTGTGTGTTGCGCTACACATGTGTATACCAGATGACTGTACCTCCCAACAGACAGTCCGGCAACGCCACACAGACAGGCTTTTCATGAGAGAGAGAGAGAGAGAGAGAGAGAGAGAGAGAGAGAGAGAGAGAGAGAGAGAGAGAGAGAGAGAGAGAGAGAGAGAGAGAGAGAGAGAGAGAGAGAGAGAGAGAGAGAGAGAGAGAGATGGGCCTTTCCTGGAGCAGGCTGCCCTGCCCCAGTGGAGAACAGGCACAGCTCTGTAAACACACACAGGCGCACACACAGAGCAGTAGAGTATCAGCACTGTTTGACTAGTAGTGTGTGTGTTTGTGCCCTTTTTTAAATGCAGGTAGCCTGCCTGCTGCTAATCAGCATTCCCAGAGTGAAAGCATATGCATGACACCACAGAACACTTTCACTCTTGCATGACTGTCGTCACAAAACCAGCATGTCAACGTCATCCGGCTCTCACTAGCCCCCCACACAACCTGTGTGAACAATCCAAAGTGTCTAACAGATGTATAGGCCTACTGACAGGTGTACGGTGAATCGTTGAATCAGAGTAACTAGTCTATTCATGTACGTAATATGTAGTAAACTATGGATAAGTTAGATACTGTAGAATCTCGGTTTGCCCTCAATATATATATATCACAATATATATATATATATATCACATGAACATGACATTTTACGGGTACTGGATTGGAGGGAGGCTCAGGCTGGAGTTGAGGCTGGAGTTGAGGCTGAGGATAAGGCTTGGGGGGGGGGCAGGATACGGCTAGGCCTGGAGCTCAGGATGTGTTGGGCTGGGGCTGAGGTTGACAGGATTGGACGCCATGTTGGTTTTTGTCCAAGGAACTAAGACTGGAGAAAGGGTGTGTGTGTGGGGGGCGAGGGCAGAAGAGGACGAGGCTAGGGCTGGTCTGGGGTTAAAGGGCTGTCTAGTGTGGAGGCCATGTTGGTTTTGGGCATACAGAGGGGGCTCCTGTAGGAGTAGGGATGAGGGATGAGGGATGGGGGGTTGATTGATGACCCTGACATTTCCTGTCATCGACACAGTGCTAACTGGGAACTGTTCCACAGAACCCTATGAGATTCTGGGCAGCGGGATGTCAGGACGATCATTCAAAGGACTCTGGAATCCAGAAGAAAATGAACTCTGATTATCAGATTTCAAGTAAAGACCTGGGAATTTGTATTCATTTCTTTTACCAGTAAAGTTGTTAACATTTCCTCAAGCTATCATTTTACAACCAGCCTAAGCTAACCCAGTAGACATACTCAGAGGTGGACACAACACAAGAACACTAACAAAGACCCGGCAAGCAGAGCTGCTAATATACTTACAGTAGCTAATCACTAGACCAGTGTGTGTGACCTGACACAACTTGCTGAGGCTGAGCTGAGTAAAAGGGATTTGGAGACCCTTCCTTTCAGACATCTACCTTGACTAGCTGGACTAGTAAGTCTGTTGCCAGGCAGAGTACAACCCAGGACTAGTATGAGAGAAAAGACAACACTGTACGGCTGACTAGCAATGATATCTAAACACCGCAGCAAGTGACCCGACTCTACTGTCTAATAAGACACTTTGAAGATATATTTTGCGGCATAGAGGTACTCTCGCAAAAACAGGGGAATAAGTGGGGACGTTTTTTTTCAATGATCTGATACCGTGATGAGTGTACCGTATGGCAGCTATAAAGTTGTAAAGAGCCACGATTTGAATTCCGCCGTCCACCGTATCATTGTTTTCTGCTTTGAAGGCCTGCTGGTATCTGCTAGTGGTTATCCGTCTAGGCCAAGACGCTGATTGGAAGGAATGGTATGTACGCAAAATAGACTACACACCTTGAATATGGTGTCACTTATTGTATTAAGGAACCTGAAATACAAGGTATACAAGGTACAGTACACAGAGTAGAGACAAGCATCCACAGTTGATGTGGAAGCAGACATTGCACCCCCCCCCCCCACACACACACACACACACACACACTTCTCCATCAATCTCAAAGGAGATTGGGTTACAGCTGAAAACAGTTTGCATTGTCGTGTGGAATGCCATGTCAACAAAAGCTAAGGGGTGAAAGTGAGTGTGTGTGTGTGAGAAAGACAGAGGTGTGTGTGTGGGGATGGTAGGGAGGGTTTGCCCTCAAACCCAAGGAATGGAGAGGGGGAGCACTGGAGATGGGGAACAAAGACATCACTCTGTTCTCATGCCATCCGAGAATATCAACCTTTCCTCAGTCCACACACACACACACACACAAGTTTGTACAGTCTGCTGCCTCACACACACTTACGACCTGAATTCCCTCACTCGCAGAGCCTCACTGTACATTTAGCCAAGTCAAATCCACCCAACAACAACAAAAACAACATAGATTGATGTCAATGTGTAAGCACAACCGATTGGACCTCTGCAGTATTGTTTGAAACGTAGTATACATTGTTTTGGCTCTGCCCTTGCAACAGTAACCAGATGGATAACGTCTGTATATTTCAGTAGTGTCTGAGTCTCATCCTGTGAGCCAGCTGGATGACCCCTATAAAACACGCACACAGGCGCGCACGCACACGCGCGCACACACACACACACACACACAGGCCCATAGCTCCCTCTAGAAGCTGTAATGGAACCCATACCTAACGCAGTTACATAACTTGAGAATGGGGAAATATTGCAAGACCAGCTGGGGAAGTTTGGCATCAAGTATTGACATCAGTTCACTCTTTTGCATGGCACTTTGTGGGTTTAAATTGACCCAATGTGTGCATAACTTCATAAAACGGATTCTATGCAACAAAAAAAAGAACTTACAGGAACTATATACGAAACTTTTCTTCAAACAGCAATCAACATCTTTTTTGTGTGTTTTTTTTTGCTCTAGGCTTTTGTCTGTATACCTGAACTCCTTCAACAATGCTTAGGAGTGCAGGTTGTCTAAATAATCGGATCATCATTGACTCCGTGTCCATCCGCTCGAGATCTAAGCTCATCAAGTAACAAATCAATTATGAACTTGTAGGTGTGTGTGGGACTTGACAATAAAATATGATAATGCGGGGTTTTACATCACCATCATCACTTACGGTGCTAAACAACACATTGTCGCTCTCTCCGCCTTCAGACAGCTCGCTCAAATTCCGATCCCAATGTAAAAATGACTCACTACTGTCCAATATTTCCATCCTTCACGACCTTTAACGCTGTCTGACTCACGATGCGCCCTAGATGCACCAAAACCACCTCTATTGGTCCTTGAATGATACTTTCTTGTAGCGGAGATGGAGAAAAATACTCCTTTGTAGAGTTATCAATAGCAAAATGTTGTCAACTATTTCTTATCCGTTTATGAGAAGTTACTAAAACTTGTGAGAGCGAGACGGAGTTGCTCCTCCGTTGCAACGCCGTATTGCCACCGTCCAAAAGCTTTACTCCAAATGACAACGTATACGGTATGCAGCATACACCATACAGTGTTCCTTGTTGCGTCTTGTTTATTTCCTTGGCGTACAGTTCAAATGACTTTCCTCCTCTTTTCCTTAATGCAGTTCGTTCGCCACCACTAGCCCAGACCGACAGGAATGTAGGGGGCGTGGAAATAGGTGGAGGGACCGACAACGAATTATTTTAAGGAATAAATAATATGATAACCTTGTAAATATGCAGGCAGCATCTCTGTACTGCAAATGAAATATAGAGGAATTGTCACTTTCACATAAGCCAATTAGTTAAACAAATCGATAGATCTATGAACATTAGGGATGTGGGTGAATCCACAAGTTCTACACAGTGGGTAAGATCCGCCCTTAAACATTTAGATCGGACCAATCAAGCGAATTCGTCTACTCAACATCTTCCTAAACACATTTCTAGACAGTGTTTGATTGACAGCCCAGGAGACCAACACGATCCAATTTAGTCCGAATGTTTTAGATTGACAAATGGGGTAGCCAATTAAGTCACACATGCAGACTCATTGTAACGAATCCGATAGCGACAAGAATACCTTTCACTAAAACCCGCCTCCGTAAGCATGCATTGCAACCAATGAAACCCCTCTAAAATATTAATACGGTCAGCGCGAATGTTGAGCTGCACTTTCCTTGCAATTCCCATGATTGAATAAAGTACTGTGAAGGCATTTGCTGAAGGCCGTAGCGATGGAGTCCACATTGAGGGGTAGACGAATGACATTTTGTATGATAATTTCGGACAGCATGCGTGTTTGCCTGTCGTAGCGTAGCACATTTATATTTTTATATCAATATATTGGGGGGGACGGGACATTTTGACCAGATTTGAATATTTGGGGGGGGATGTGTCCCCCCCAATAGATATTATGATTACGGGCTTGCATTTGCTGATTAATATACATGAAGCTGACGTGCAAATACTTGTTAGCATTCTCCTCGAAATATTTTGTTATTAAATACACATTTTGGGAAAAAAAATATATTATCAAAATGATGCATACAAGGAAACTAAACTACATGTTAATAACGTTCAATCACAAATAACAGTCCTGGAGATTTCAGTGAATAGAACTTCGAGAAATGAAAGCAATATCATTCAAGACATCCCACCTCAACAGAATATTGAGACACTGATGGTGTGTGAGGTTAGGGGCAGGAGAATAGAATGTTAGGGGCTCTGGGAAAGAAACGTCAGCGGAACCATCGTACATGACAATCCATCGTAGGCAAACAAAGATTAGGGGGAAGTTGACATGAAGCAGGAAATAGGTGAAGAAGGAAATAGAGAGTTGGGCAAGCTTCATTTACATCATCAACAACAGTGACCAACAGTGATTTCTTGTGTGGGACTCCAAAAAGTCCCCTGGTTATACATTAAACACAATACTCCAATGAGTAAAAAGAACAACAAGTGTAGATACTACAGAATAGATGAAGAGCATAACTAATTTGTTACATAAACAGGGCATGTGTTCACACGTTTCTTTAATGCAGAGATGCATTTTGGATGTCTCTTTTCGGGTCACCTCTTAAAGAGGCCATGGTGTCACGACATATTCGGTCCCCCTCGAGTGGATTATGCAACTCCCAACTTTGTAACTATTGTAGAGTGGTCGTACAAAAGCATCTTCCGACTTGCAGACGGCGGCAGTACAAAAGCATCTTCTGACTTGCAGACGGTGGCAGTGCAGAGCGCCCTTCAGACTCGATCTCGAACGTTGTCACTCAAGAAGATAATATTGTCTAGAGAGCGAGAGAATAGAAACATGAGTTCAAGGATCCTGAAAGACAATTATGACGACGATGCTGCCACACTGCAGCGGATACATGTGTGTGTGTGTGCGCAGACCTGCGATGATGGTGGTGGCTTGGCGTCTGACGCTGTTCTTGTCCACATACTCTCCGTAATCCAGCTTCCCTTCCACCAGGACTCTGGACCTACAGCAGGTGGTTGGCGGCACATCAAAACACGCACAAGATAAGTGACGTGGTAAAGCCATTCCTACCTCCGGGGCCTTACATTGCTCCTTTGACAGCGGAGCGAAAACAAGGCGTTAGCCTCGCTAAGACCACGAGGGTGGGCAAGCTGGTGAAGCACATACCCTTTCTTGACGTACTGGTAGGCCACGTCTCTGAGGCCAGGCTTGAACACCGACACGCGGTGCCATGTTGTCTTCTGACTGACGTCACCTGTAGAACAGACCATAATATGACTCTCCAAGTCTCCTCACACACACACACACACACGTGCGCACACACTGTTTAAAAGGTCAATACACACCTGTGGGGGTCGTCTCTCCCTCGCCGGAGCGCCACATCTCGTTGGTCGCCATGGAGAAGATGGTGACGGGGTTGCGTCCGTCCACCTGCCTCATGACTGGGTCCTGACCCACGCGGCCCAAAAGCTGCACGCGGTTAATCGCTGTCGGGGAGGAGCGGGGCATACACATCACACACCATACTGGCTACTGAAAGATGGCAAGATACATTTACCTTAACCAAAATAGCAACTGGCATAATTGCCAATTGATCAAAGCTCACAACGAGTCAACCATCGGTACTCAAGCAGCAAACTAAATAATGGAAGCCTTAACCTGAAAACCAAGGGAAAAAAAACTCAGTCCTCACATCTTTCCAGGATGAGACTGGCGTCTGTGGTGCTGTGTCTGACCAGCTGTCTCATTACCTATGGGGAATCGCACACAAAGAACCACACAGTCAGTACTTCTCTGAAATGAACATGATTATCTGTCACTGGAGCATCCGGCGGAGGAACTTTTGAGATACAAACGGCGAAATACAACTCACCTGTGCTGTAGCGCATCTCAACATCTTTTCTGTACTGGATGTTTTTGGAACGAAGAAATGTCTGTTGAAGACATTGGTGAACAAAATGTCGATAATTCTGACGTATGCATATAGTCATTTCAAAAGTTATTTAATTAAGATATTTTTTGCATGCTAGGTGATTTAGCTAGTATGCATGGAACGTCATGAGCCTGCTAACGTTCGTAATTCGACAGAAGTTAGTTAAACAAATTCAGGTCAGTGGACTATGTCTTACTACTATAATTAAAATTGTGTTTAATGCGTCCAACAAACAATTTTGCAATGTCCCCTAGCAAGTGGCTAACAGTGCTAGTAGTGCTGGTAGTAGTGGCAACGAGGTTGAACTAGCTGGTTAGCAACTATCTTAAATTAAATTTAGCTCGTACATACAATCTTCAAGTAGGCGATGTGTATTTCTTTTGAAGCCAAAACATTTTGTTCTGGTTTGTATCTCTTGTAACGTTATACATGCTTAACAGAAATCTTAAATGAAACTTACGAGTTGCAAGACTTTGTAGAAGACGCCAGTAACCTCACGCTGTTTCCGTTCCGTCTCCAAAATGAGTCGGACTGGGGTATCGGCACAATATGGACAAGAGGTGCATAGTTCCGCCCTTAACCAACAACAGTGTATTTGTTGTCATTTTTTATGTTCATTGTGTAGATAATTTTACACAACATAAAATCTGTCTCTAGCATACTTATACTGCATTTATTTCATAAATAAACATGGACTTTCATAAAATCATATCTTTATTTCAGGCCAAAAGAGTGAGTTCCACTGCCTCTGATCAGTCAAATCACACCCTAAAAGTGATATTTAATGCACAAAAGCTCAAATATATGCAGAATATTATGCCCAAGTATAACAATAATGAGGATATTTTGTGAAACACAACTTGACATAATGTCATCCAGTCCAATACTGACTACATTCAAAACACTCATAAAGTGAGAAGTGCAGTTACTTAATTCATACAGATTTCAACAAGAGACTCTCAGTCCCTTCATTCGCCATGACATCATTTACCTGAGAACAAGACAAGGCCTTGTGCAGAAGAGATGTGAAAAGTCATCACTCCCGTCCAGAATAAGTCATAGACACCATGGAATGGCATTTGTGTGAACACCCCCCCACAAACACACACACACACCCCTCCCCTCACACACACCCGCCCCACTGCATGTCCACACAAAGGCACACTGTGGGCTTTCCCCAGTGCCTCTCAGAGTGATGGAGAACATACACTAACTGGTACCATACGCTAGCTGGTACAGCGCCCTGCTAACACATAGGAGGATAAGTCAACATGCTGCACAGGTGTGTGTGTTGTCTTTGTACATGATTACATATTATAAATATCAGTGTGTGTGAGCACGCATGTCTCCAGAGGGTGCTTCATTGTTCATTAATTCTGCAGGATGAGTCCCAGCAGCTGGGATACAAGGCGTCGGGCCGGCTGACTGATGGGGTAGTGGGAAGGCAGTTTCTCCTCCAAACAGGACACCTTCACGTAATACCTGTAGAAGAAGAACATGCTAAGACAAGTAGCACATTGAAAGGGGGCATTACCGCCTAGTGGCCAACATGGGGTATGACAGCACTGTTCATCAAGGGACGTTTTCTTATTCAGCGGAGCCGGGGTTAACACAACCAAGGCCGTAGCCATGGAGTCAACATTGGGGGGGTAAAATTGCTTTTTTAATGATAATTTCGGACAGCGTGCGTGGTTTCCTGTCGTAGCGTACACATTTATATTTTTATATCAATATATTGGGGGGGGGACATTTTGACCAGATATATTATGATTACGGCCTTGAACTCAACAGTTCATTGTCCAATTAAGAAATACGTGAAAGAAAACCACACAGCACAATATACTCAATCACGTCAGGTAACTGGTTTCCAGTCTCCATAAACAGTTGAAAAGCAAGCTTTAGCCAGGAGAGACATGTGGATGGATGGAGCGGGCTCCTCTCACCGGAACTCCTCCCGGTACTCTGTGCGAAGGTACAGGCCCAGTGGGGAGCTGTACTGGAGACAGGCCAGCAGAACCCTGCAGCGCTGGTACACCAGAGCAGCCTGGGCCGGGCTCAGAGGGGCCTGGGGGTCAGACAGAACCAGGACCACCTGCTGGGCCTGGAAGCCCATGAAGGACCTCTGGAGACGGACACAAAGGTCGACATTTAGTAAAGGCTTAGGGTACGGGACTTGATATTTTACTGTACAGTCATGACTGTTTGGCAGATTATAATAGTCTTCATGATAATAATACAAAAACTATTAAGGTCTGATTTCTTAGAGACGAGTTATTCACTATTGGATGTGACTGAGGGAAGGAGAGTGGATGTACCAAGGCTGGATGAGGCTGCAGAACCTTCAGGATCCATCCCACAGTGAGGAAATGCTCCAGACACCTCAACGTCCGGCTGGCCTGCAGCAACACACATCCACATCCTCCATCACGGGTGTCCATAGATTCATCTACCTAAAAAGGCATGTCTGTCTGTCTGTCTGTCTGTCTGTGTCTGTCTGTCTGTCTGTAGCTCGATAATCTAGAGAACCGAGCACTGTATAAAGTTGAAATTTGACGGGGGAATTGCTCAGGACCCAAGGATGTGCAGTGTCGAACATGTTTGGACGAGAGATTTGGGAGAAAAAATATATATCAGCCATGTTGAGCTACACTAAACTATGGAGCCATTGACCTCTCCAATATCCTTCTCTGTGGCAGGATACACTCCGAAACCCACTCTGTTTGCCACATCACTAAAGTATTTCATTGAAACACTAGCAATGGTGACGTATCATAAGACCAACTGGAGCTGATTAGGAGTGACTCCCAGCGTTGTGTGGTGTTCTTGGGGATGTTTGTGCTTGGGAGTGGAAGGGGTCAGGGTTTACCGCGGCGCTCTCTTCTTGACACAGCACCACCAGCTCAAACAGTAGAGAGCAGGCGGCATCCAGATACTCAGCTAACAGGCCCTGCAGCTGAGCAACACACCATGGTGGAATAAAAGGTTTACAGATATCACACGGGAACCATTACAAAAAGCACCCCTGCACACAAGCACGTGTTTCGATTGTGTGTCCGTATCCATCTTCCAACATACAGTACTTTCATACAGCACAACATTCTGTATACACATTCTTGTTCATTGAAAATATGAAAGCCATATATGAAACCATGCAAATATGGAGTGTGTACATTTCAGCATACGGCCCATTCAATGCCCACCCAGCCAATCCCTACCTTTGTGTGTGTGGGGGGGTCTTGCCTCAGGTCTGGGGGGCTGAGAGCTGGTTCCTGGGGTGGGAGCTGAGGCTCACACACCATTGCCAGCAGCAGCCTAGCAGGCAAAGCTCCCCTGCAGGGCAATACATACACACGTCAACTTGACACGTGACATTTCAGTGATAGAGGAGAAATAGGGAATGCGGACGAGAGAAAATGTACTCACTGTTTGGCTGTAAGCATGTTGAGGCGAGCTGGCTCGATCTCAGTTTCTCTGAACATCAAAGCCATGGTCTGGATGATGAGGGTGCACAGCCTGGGGAACAGGACCAACAAGCAGAAATGGGGCAAGGAGAAGGAGAAAGGGCTAGGTCGGTTTGTAAACACCAAAGAGCTTAATATGGGAAAGGATTGACTCACAACTCATGACTTAACCTTTCACCCAGCCACCAGCACAAATGTGTGTGTGTGTACGTGCGTGTGTGTGTGAGAGTGTGTGTGTGTGTGTCTACTAAGGATAGCCAACCAGTAATCTGGTTGTGTAAAAAAAAAAACAGCTTAAATCCATACAGAGCCCAGAGGATCCTGGTTTGTACAAAGGAAGATTCCAGAGGTTAGACCAGGTGACAGACTCACACCCACACGCACACATACTGTATACTCACAGCAGCTGATCGGCGGTGTGTCCTCCTCTACGGTTGGCATCAGGTGCCTGGCAGCTTCGAAGCGATTCTTCTAGCGTTCTGACCAGGAACGGACACAGGTCGCTGGACTACACACACACACACACAGCAAAAAAGCTAACACGCACATGTTGAAACACATTTCCAAGGCACACACACAGACTCACACACGCGTGCACACATGACGGTGTCTGACCCTCCAGAAGAGCTTGCGGAGGGTGGTGTTGCGGTGCGCCGCGGTGCACAGCTCCTGGAGCAGCAGGTACCGGCTCTCCAGACTGAGGCCTTCCTGGAGCAGCTCCCCACTCAGCTGACGGAACAGGTGAGCTGTACGCTCCCAGCTACACACACACACACATACATACACACATATATATGTAAATATATATATAACAACAACAAAATGACACGCCAAATCATTAAATGTCACTTTTTCAAAAAATGTCACGTTTTCTAAAAATGTCACGTTTTCTAAAAATGTCACGTTTTCAAAAAATGTCACGTTTTCTTTGTCTGAAAATGTGTGTGAATGTGAAAAATGTGTGCGTGAGTGTGTGTGTAAAAGTACCTAATGGTGGGCTGTATCTGTGGGGTGCTGTTAGCGGAGGCGCTACATCGTTTACTGTAGAGAGGGTCTAGTAGCAATGTTGATCTCTGAAAACAAAACACACACACGCTGCACATTAACAGACACACACACCATTATAGATGTCTTTAACAAACACACAAACAAACAGAAGAAAGACCGACCAACTGAGAACAAGACTGAGAACGCCGCGACCGGAGCAAAGAGAGAAAGGGAATAGGAGAGAGAAGAAGAGAGAATAGGAGAGAGAAGGAGAGAGATGAGGAGAGAGAAAGTGAGACGTACGACCCGCCCTCACTATGATGTAGCTGCTCCAGGAGCTCTGCAGGTGAAGGTAGATCCGCGAGGTGGGGGACACCGAATAGAGGTGCAGCTCGGCCTCCCTGCCTCCCTCCCCCTCCTCATTCCTCTCTCCCCCCGGCGCCCGCCCCTTCTTCATCAGACGGGCCAGCACCGAGCCCCTCCTCCTCCTCCTGGGAAGGGGCGCGGGCTCCGACCGGCCCGCCGGAGGGGGGGGTTCGGGGGACAGGGGCGAGTGAGGGGAGGGCAGGGAGAGGGCTGGGGAGGGGGGTTGGGGGAGGGGCCTGGGTGGGGCGACGTGGAGGCCCAGGGTTTGGGGGTCGGGGCAGGAGGCAGAGCGGTTGATCCTCAACATGGGGAGCCTCTCTTCCTCCTCCTCCTCAACCTCGTTGTTCCTGAGGAGAGAGACACAGACAACAGTAAGTTGCGTACATTAACACACACACACACACTTGCTACTTTTTTGTCCCACTCAAGGAAGTTATTCTCTGGAACTCCAGCAGAGGGCAGTGTGTGAGGGCAGATGGGAAGAAGGGATGGGAAAGGAGGGAGGAAGGAATGAGGTGGGGGGAAGTGGAAGGAGTTTACCTGGCAAAGACTGACAAACCTCTAATTCTGGGGTGGAACAAGAACGGTTTCGCTTTCTCTCTTTTCCCTCCCTTGCCCCTTTCTCCAAAGCTCAGGGAAAATGGAAGAGGGGGGATCTTTCCGTAGAGTGCTGATCTCCCATTAGCCTCAATGGAAAAAAGCTCTCAGACCGTTATGCCTGTGCCTTTGCCACATCTTGGCTACACTATATATTTGACTGCTGTCACACACACAGTTTGTGTACATAATGGTATTACTCAAGGGTCTCGTACTCCTCTCACTTCCCCTCATGTGTACCCTCTGGTGTGTGTGTGCAGTATGTGTTCCAGTCCATGCCTTGTCTGTCACACAACTTTTGTGTGCGTGTGTTAATGACCTCCCAGGAGAGATAAAGATACCCCAAGGCACATATAGACACACACACCCGTACACACAATCTTACTCAAACACACACCATTCTGAGGCATTTAATAGGTGTTTTATTACATTGAGGGGCTTCTGTACCCTAGCAACGGGCGAATGACGCCAACAGACCCCTCCCACTTCCTGTGGTATCTATGCACTTTGTGTCTGTGTATATTGGTTGCACAAGCTAGTTATATAGCACACACTTCCACACACACATACACTCAGAAGACTTTCTGTAGAGCTCAATGAATTCTGTGAAGTGGGATGTAATTGAGCATCTGTTTGGTTTGTGGTGTGTGATGAATGTATTTAAGAATGCATGGCCTGCATGTGTGGTCTGTTCAGAAGCAGCGAACATGAGATGAAACTCTCTCCTCTGGACAGCATTAAATTGTTATAAGCAACTTGAGCTGGAGAGTATCTAAGGTCAGCTAGCTGCGTAGTTGTTATCTCACCAGCCTCTTACAGTTTGCTAATGTTAGCTACTCTGAGCTAGCATCTCCCCTAATTTTGTGCCATGTTGTTAGCTGACTTTAGCTAAACTGCTAGCTAGCTAACAACTCAGTAGCCTGTTAGAACAGCAAATTAGCTTTAGCTACTCTGCTGGCTAGGTCCTTTCCTGAGTAACTTTTCATCAACACTTTGGTTTCTCCCTTCTTCTTTTCCATATCTCCCTCTACCCAGTCTCTCATCCACCCAGCTCTCTGTGCTTCTCGCTCTCTCCCTCCCTATCAACAGTATGTTCCCCTTCTCTCCTCTCCAAACATTCCCCTCTCATAGGAATCAAGAAAATATAGATGTGAAAGACACACACGTTTCCCTGTAAAAATAACGATTACAAACAAACCGTATTCCTTTTAAGATTGTAGACGAAAGGGAGGGTAAGTTAGGGAAAGGGAGGGAAAGAGAGCAAAGGTGCAACGGAGAATGTTTGTAGATACAAAGATGTATTTCTAACAGGGTTTTGAAAAGTAGCTTCCTGTTTTCGCCATAGCTACCATACATGCCTATGTCTATAGGGAGCTTATCTTAGCTCAGCTACTGCAACTACACTGCCTCAGTCCACCTCTTCATAAGACAATAGACAGCTACTTTCCCACTGTGTGCACTTTCTGTTCTAACAGAAAGTGCACACAGTGGGACAGTCTATTCAGTTTCTTAGCAACTGTTTCTGCATACCCAGACCTACACACAGAATAAACAGAACGGCGGACAGCCAAACAGCAGTGCTAACCAGTAATTGGCCTAAACATAGTTGTTGGTAGTCTTGCAGGGCTTAATCAGTTGCCTTAACCATAAACCATCGACAAGGACCTTATTAGCATCTAAAAATGCCTAGCTACTGTGCAACTAGGCGTCTCCCTTATAGACTTTCCCTTGAAGGTAGGTCATGTTTTACAGCTAAATGGATACATTCAACAGTAAGGGCTAAAAACCATACATCCCTATCCCTGTTGGAGCTATTGATTTAGTTTAGTTCCTTTGTCCGCCAAAAAACATAGAAGATGCTAACTGTCCCGTCAGATTACGCTTCTGCGTAGCCTAACACTAGCCTAGGAGCCGTGAGGAGGAAAGACGAAGGTCTTTTATTAGCCTATTTATCCAAGTATGTTGGCCAGGGGTGCCATCAGGGAGGATGGTGTGTGTGTGTGTTGACAATTTCTGTTGCATATAGGTTCAGTCTGCCAGGCAGAGATAAGAACTCAGCAAGACAGGTCTGACAAGCCAGTCATTAGAAGGGTGTACGGAGATGGTCGGGAATAGAGCAGGGTGTGTGCACGGGTGTGCATGGCGACGGTCTTTCACCTCCGCTGGATGGGGGGGAGCTCCCAGACGTCAGTCCCTGGGGGGGGTGCATGGGCCGACAGGACGACGCCTCCAACTCCTGGGGAGAGAGAGAGAGGGGGGGGGGAGAGAGAGAGAGTGTGAGAGAGAGAGACAGAAAGAGAGAGAGAGAGTGTGAGAGAGAGACAGAAAGAGAGAGAGATAGAGAGAGAGGGGGGAGAGAGAGATACAGAAAAAGAGAGAGAGAAGTTGATGACAGTGTGAACTCAATTTATTGGGAGGCTGTCGAGTGTCATTTAGATTCAAATGGGAGACACTCTACAGTGGGCGGTACACACCGTGACAAATGATGAAGTGGACCGAGAAAAAGGGGTAGGGGGGACAGAGAGAAAGAAGGAGGGAAGTCGCAATGGCACAACGGAGAAAGAGAAGAAAAATATGTGAGTGTGTGTATATACTCCTATAGGAGTAATGGAATGTAACACCCATTTATGATATGTGTCAGAGACGATTCCACTACCAGGTGATATAGAGTTAACTGTCTTCCGTTCCCACACATTAGAGACTCCTGCATGTGTGTGTGTGTGTGTGTGTGTGAGAGAGAGAGAGAGAGAGAGAGAGAGCATCACACACACACATGAACAAAGATACACAGGTAAGCTCCTAGCACGTGTAGAATTTATACCGATGCCACAGATGTCATCTCTGCTCACACTGGCATCGTTCCAGGGTTCATCGTCCAACTCACCTACAAAACAACCCATTTCCAATAGACAACCCTTTATCCAGCTCAACCACCCATTTGATGCCACCCGTAATGTGTGTGTCCAGTATTGTTTACACTGAGAGGAGGGAGACAGAAAGAATAGCAGGGATAAGAACGAGAAAGAAAACAAAGGATTTCAAGAAAGATCGGTTTCGAGTGTTGGTGATCTGCTGCCGGGCGAGAGAGCCAGTGAGGGGATGAGGAGGCGAGGGGATGAGGGGAGCAGGATGCTGACAGGATTACAGGGAGTTATGACACCCGAGTCTCCCAGGAGGTGATAAGCCGGTCACACCGGTAAACACCAAACAGACCCACTCACAGCAGATGCTTACAGACGCAACCAGCGTCTTTCTCTCTCGCGCACATACGCGCGCACACAGACAAATAACACCGTTTACAAGGTCATTTATGGTACAGGCTAAAGGTTTGTACCCTGGCAACCAACAGATCACACAGTAAAGGAAAAGAAAGGAGCGAACGTACGGGAGGCTAGGAAGTGGTTCCTACTCAGAGACGGAGACACAGCCAGAGAGTGCCTGTGAGTAGGTGGGGCGGGGCTGGGCTGGAATTCACCAGGCTCCTTTCCTCTCATCCACCCATGTCTCTTCCCACTATGCTTTTCGGTGGCGTAGACGACGCGTATGTGTTGCGAGCGCTCTCGGTCCCGCCCAGACAGGAAGTCAGGTAGATCGTTGACCTGGACAGGAAGTCAAATTGGGGCGGTTATTATGGTCATATAACTAAAACTATGGAATAGCACACACATACACAAGAGTGAGAGGGGGGAGGACCTTGTTTGAACTGACTACTCGGCCAGGACAGACACACACACAGACAAACAGGCAAGCAGACAGACTGATGGCAGACAGACAGAAAGGAAGTAGCACTGACACACTACCACTGCCTGGCTGGACATCAAGTCCCTGAGGAGGAGCCACACACACACAGGCGTAGTAGTACAGTGGTCCCTCTGGTCTCAGAGGACATAGAGGAGCACCACGAGCTCCAGCTGCAGTGGCTTCCTCTCTGATCCCACTGGCTCCCTTCACAGGAAACAGACGGCTCTCATTACTCACTGGCTGGCTGACTGGATAGTTTTCTGACTGACTGACTGGTTGGATTTCTGGCTAGTTGGTTGGTTGGCTTGATGTTTGACTGGCTGTCTGGTTGGCTGTTTGGCTTGTTGTTAGGTTGGCTGGCCGTCTGTCTGTCTGTCTGTCTGTCTGGTTGCTGGTTTGTCTGGTTGGCAGGCTAACAGGCTGACTGATGTTGGTGGAGGGGAGGAACTCATATGAAGCAAGGAATGAAGGTTCATATTCTGTCTGTTGGCGTGGAGTGAGTGTATGTGTGTGTGAGCTTGGGGTGGAGGATTACACAGTAGATGACACTGACTTTGTTTATAAAGGAAATCTGTGGCGTCCATTAGCCAAATGTAAAATGAAGGCTTAAAGAAGAAAGATTCAGAGATTCCAAAAGGATCTTAAACACCTGAAGCAGACGGGATGAGCTGCCACATGAGAGAAATAACAAAGACTCCAAAAGTACAGGTGACATAACCAGGTAAATCCTTGGATGCTAACAAAGTTAGCTGCTCCACCTCCACACATTCTGGTTTTTCAAATGGCCTTAATTCAGGATATTTACCTAACAGTGAGTCATTTTGCATAAGGTTTGTTATCTGGTACAGCGCTGATTAGTGTGTTATTTACAGTGTGTTTCAAAAGTTTGGAAACACCTAGCCTTTTATCATTTTTGAGAGACACATGCACAACTTTTTTCATTGTTTTTAATGCATGATTTCAATCTCTCAATCAATCACGAACTGTAACGCATTTAACCTACATGTCTATAATAAATTAGCATGTTGTCCAAATATTGCCTACGGTGACAGTTTCATTAAAATTAAGCTTTTTGTACCAATATCTGTACTTTTTGGTCAAAGTAAATCATCCTACCATTATATGACCTAGTTTGTTGCATATAAACAATAAGAATATGCATGTGTCTCTCAAAAACGAGAAAAGACTAGGTGTTTCCAAACTTTTGTTTCCATGAGGAGCCTTTTTGGGGGTTTTTAGATCAAGAAACCATTCAAGCATAGCAACTGCCCTCAATTGGGGACATTGGCACACATCTCTGCTGACTTCAAATGGCAAATCAGATGCTTTTAAGTTTGACCAAGATTGACCATATCTGGGCAAGGCACACTTCCACATGTAACCTTTGTCAAGAGAAGTCTTGTTACTTTCCTTTATTACTGAAATAATGTGACCAGAAAGATTACAGGAAACAAAGCAGCAATTTTAAGGTCTGTTCCGATATTCTGCAAATATTGAAGGAGAGGTCCTTCTACACTTCCTTCCTTCATTTGAAATCCTCTTTTTCAGGGAAAAGTCACAAGGACACGACTGGAAATCCCGACATGTGACAGTTTAAAGGCAGCCGTGTTTGTAGTTCAAGACGATAATGATCCGTCACCTGACCTTCGACCCCTGGTTCTTGATCCAGGGTGATCATCTCCAGTCTACTCTGTCATCCCACGTGGATCACCAAAGGAGATCACCTTAGATCACATTAAAGCATGCCCATCTGCACTTGCACACACATACAGGTGGGATTAGAGCCTCTGACCTCTGTCAACCTTCCAGGCTGTGTTTGACTTCCTCGACGAGCCTATATATAGGTCTGAATGCTAACGGCCCACGGTTGGAGAGAGTCGGGGGTCCTGGCTGGACAAATCAACAGGGAGACCAAGCTGCCAGGAGAAGCCTAGCATAAGCAGTTTATTTGGTTTTAAATAGACAGGATCAGCCGAATGTCCTCCCGCCTATTATTAGAGAGCTGGAAGCCAGACAGGCAGTCAGAAGCCGCGGATAAATCCGCTGGCCAGGCCAGGGCAAACAGGGCACAGGACAGCGCTACACCTGTCACTCCAACTGGTTCGTATAGGACTGTTTATGGATAAACGCAGTGTGGTGTGTAGTGTGTCTAGCGTCTGTGTGACGCATTACGGTTGCTTCAATCATTTCCCGCATAGTTGCAGTCATTCAAACTTACCAGCTCGATCTCCCTGATGTGGCTGAAGTTGACGGCTACCGTCAGGGTGCGCGGAGGGTACTCCGCCAGGTACACGCAGTCATCACTCAGAACCACATGCATAAACACCTTGTTGACGGTCTCGGAGATCACCACGCACGGCTCGTAAGCACGGATTCGCTCATACACCCCACGGTCAGTGTTCCTCTTGAGGAAAGAGTCCAGTTTACTGTTCCGCTTGCACAGCAGATTTCCCGCGCCTGTCCGGGCCATGGGCACGGGCATGAACGGAGCGCACCTGTCACTGTCATTAGAGGATCATGAGCCAGCTAGAGACACTTTCTTGAAGGTTACCAGTTACAACATCCGCGGTATAGAACCCTATGTTTGTCTGGCGGGAAAAGTAACGGGCATTAGGCTGCATCCATGCTTGGAGGTGTCTGTCGGCGGTGTGGACAGTGATAGATAACACCATCCTTCGCTCCCTTCAAGAGTTTGGCCTCATTGGCCAGGTATTAAGCTCGCCCCTGATTGGCTGACAGTCTTCACCTACGGTCTTACTTTCAATTATTTCGATGTCTCTCGCTGTCACGCATAGGTGCCATTACTGTAATGCAGTTCTTGGGCACTGTTGTCCTACAGCGGCATCCAGTGGTCAGAGATATTCAGACAAGAGAACATTATCTATCATTGCCTATATTACCTTGTAATGTACCCCAAAACATGTCAAACACATCAAGCCCATACAAAAACGACAATGACGATGGTGTTAAATGTTTAATGTTAGACTGAATTTGAATTTAAGAGAAACTTGCCAGCAGTAGGCCTACAATGAATTAAGGAGTTTAGCATTTAGAAAACGATATGTGCATGTCAAATGAAAAACCTTCAGTCCTAATACACCGTAACAGAGAAATTACAAATTACTCAGTCATAGCCTGACTTGATTTTTTTTCCCCCCGACCTTCCAAGCACAGACGGCCTGTCTAGCTTTCATCAAGTAAAACATGGGTCCAATATACACAGCAAAGTTGGGGCAGGAATACAAGAGTTTTAAGAGGAAACAGGCATTGACGTCTTTACTAAGTTGTCCATATTGGATTAAAAATAACGGTATTATCATGACAACGACTGGGGTGTACGACACAAAGCTCGGGACCAGGACTATCAGGACGTTCCAAACGGCGCGTCTCCGGAGGGGTGTGGCGTCTCCGCCTGTGTGTGCCGGACTCTGTCGCCATAGTGCTCGGATCACGCTCCTGAGACACGCCACCATGATGATGTAGAGACAGGAGATTGTGACAGTCAGCGGGATCATGAAGTTGTAGATGGGGCTGACGAACCCTTGAAGAGAAGAAGGTGTGGATCTACAGGTCAAGGTATGTCTTTTGTGATGAAGTCAACAAACACCTGGCTGGGAACACACACCTCAATTCCAAACACCTAAAGCCCTTGGCCATACCCCTCAGATGTATTTGCCGCTTCAGAACAACTCCCGTCGAAGCTCCACGGACTTCTTTGTAGACCTGAAAACATCTCAGACGTACCGTCTCGTCCGTTTAATAGACGCCATCATGGCTCTATACCATAAGTTCTCTTACCTACAATGAAAGCTCCAGCCATGGTGACAGCCCAGACCAGGGCACAGCAGGCCGCCCGGTTCTCCCATCTCCTCGCCCGGAGGTAGAGCACTGGCTGGGCCACTGCCAGGTAACGTTCCAGACACATGCATGTGAGAAACAGAGGGCAGCCCAACAGGTTGAACACGGAGAAGACTTCAGATGCATTAGCCAGTGTGTCTATCCCAGGTTTGGTGTGGTTCTGGGGCTGGGAGAAGTTACTGCCGGTATCAGTCTGGTCGGCGTCGTTATACGAGATATTATCGGTATATATGCACAGAGGTAGCATGAGTAGGTAGACGATGTCCATAATTGCCAGGTTCAGACCTAAAACCTTTCTTAGACAAAGCAAACGAAACATGCGTAATGGTAAAGCAAAAGCTATCCCGCATAACAAACCTGAAACCCACACAACATAAACAAATGTTTCAGCCGCAAGTAGTCATTCCGATGCACAGTTAACTTCGACATACAAATCATTCCGATTGTACATATTTAATGGCAAAATAGTTCACGCAATCATTCACATTCAGATTCTTTTGTCCGTTTTCTAGCTCCATATTCTCTCTCTACCACATCTACATGATACATGAAAGGAGAGATTACTTGTGTGCAATATTGTGGTACAGACCTTGGAGACAGTCAATGCCTTGCGTCCCTTCAATAGCAGCCACAGCAAAGCACCATTCCCGAACAGACCAGTGAAGACAATTACAATGTTTACGGCCATCCAGCCTACATTTGGCTCAGACCTGTAACAGTCCTCCATAATCTCTTTGAACGTTTTTCTAGGCCCTTCGCCCTCATCTTCGAACAAGTTCCCGGCACCCTGAGTGACATTAGGGAACATGGTGACTGATTCCTCTTTCCTATTTCTTCCTTTTCGAAACCCTCTTTTCTTAGGAGTGGATCGTTTTGTTGTTCGACAATATCGATATATCTATATAGATATACGTTTCACAGTATCGTTCCTTCTCACCACTCTATTTCTCCTCTCCTCTCTTAATCCTTATCAACCTTTCACTGACCCTGTCTTCCTCAATCGGATGCCTGTTCCCCACTGTCTCCCTCCTCTTCGAGGCTCAGGTTTGATCGTAACATTTTATCACGTGTTCCACTGCAACACACCCACTTGGATGGATATTGAACACAAGTATGAGTATGATTGGCAGCAACCAAATAAGCAGACACACACACACACCTGAAAATGAGAAGTGACAGGAACCAAATAAGCAGGTGTATGATTTTCCTTGTAAATGCAAATTGCAGCTCTCCAGTTTCATAGCCAGTGTTTTTAGGTGGACCCATCTCCAATTCCCCTGGGACCCCTTCTCTGGATATTTACCTGCCACTCGGGTAACTCATCCCCTAATCACTCATTTTACTGTCATGAGGGCAAAAATAATACATTAAAAACACCCCTGTCGTGGTTTTGACACTATAATGCTTGTATGGTCGTGTTTTTATCCACAGTGTTATTTGGGGAGCTCAGAAGTGATTATTCTGTTTGTTTTTGCGGGTGGTCTTTCGTTGGTTTTATTTTCAAGTGGAGCAACTCCAAGATTGCAGAAGGTTGCTCGTTTCCACCTTCAAATTTTCCCCTGTAGTCAAATTAGTCATGCTGGGTCCAACATGTTGAGAACATAAATGTAAACAAAGACCTTTAATGTAAATGTGATAAGTAAACTACACTCTAATAACAAAGGTTTCACTGAACAACAATCTCTTTAATCTGTTTTAGATGGTAAACATTTCTGTACAACAGACGTCAACTCCTTAATGTTTATAAAGTGCAGGTTTTTGTTAGGGTGACTAACTAGGAGAATCAGAGTCTCCTACAATAGCAGAAAAAAATACCCCGGGAAAGATATGGAGACCTACTTTACACAGCAGTAAAGGGACAATTCAAAGTTTCTTTTTAAGCGGTTAAACAAACTCAGGGGAAAATGATGATCATAAAACCTCGGAAACATGTCGAGATGAATACACGCCAAAAATGGTAATAGTCATATCATTTTATCCATTTGGACATTGTAAATTATCTTTGCTGGATTTTGGTCAAGTATGTTGGCTCATTGTCCTGCCATTATTAAAAATCTTTCCAACGACACTGCCTCAACATTGACCTCCTCCTCATTTAATAAACCGTCAAATCATGTCTCCTTCATGACCGTTCGACCAATCAGACTACCGGCAAGTGAGGTTGCAAGATAAAACCCCGGACACCACAATCACAAGTTCCAATATTTAGTTCGACCAACGGACAAAGAGAGGTTGATAGAAAGAAAACGTCACCGGAACGCAGGTTTGTAGAAACAGTAGAAAGGGAATCCTTGGTGAGAGGAAGAGGGTTTCAGAAAGAAAGTGCCAGAACGGACACTCTCTTTGTCCAGTCCATATTGTTTGTGTACATGTGCAGGAAAACACCATCACCCATCATCCTCTGGCTGCCAGATCACCAGCGGATCCAATCTCAGACCACCAATCAGACACAAACCTTGTACCCTACATAGTACTCAACAATAGCGTACGAAGAAATGCACTGTGTAGGGTGCCGGACATCTTCGCAGACTGCGCCAGAGATTCCACCCATGGTCACCAGAGGGAGACAGAGAGAGGGGAAGGAGGAACCAGGGTCCTTACTGCCACGGTCGCTGGGGGCTATTGGGGTTTGGGTTAAGGTTGGGGAAGGCCGTGGTGGAGTAGGGGGCCATGAGGTGGGGCTGGGACCCGGCGTTGGACGGGGAGGTCGAGGGGGGCATGTGGAGGTAGACGGGGGCGGCGGGGGCGGAGGGAGCTGTGGGGGTGGGCACCCTCTGGAGCACCATGTGGGGGTACATCTGGCTCTCGGAGCGATACAGTCCGGGTAGGGGGGTCTTCAGCAGGCTCTCCTGGCTCCTGGGTGGGGGGGGGGATGGCAAAGGAGAGAGAGAGAGTGCAGAAAAAGAGGCGGTGAGAAAGAGAGAGGGGGAGAACCGAAGACACGCTTAGCAAATACTAGCACACCGATACAACGTTACATAGTCAGCCAAGCCACGAGGCTGGAGTCTATCTGCTGTCTCATACGGCACCATAGCACCATACTGTTCATAAGGGTGTGACGTAGGACCGTTCGTGACAGTTACTGTCACGTTACAACTGAGGTAAACACATTTTTTTGTTCTGCAAAACCTATATGGAAAAGGTTCCTTTTTTTCTTTATGATTCCAGAAAGATCTATTTGCAGGTCCACATAAGGCTGTTGGGAATCCTAAAACATTCTCTTCTGGCTTTATGAGGACTGTGTTCAGACGGTTCGATGCAGCACTGCAACCACGCATCCGGGAGCTCCGTACCTTTGGTACCCGCGGTTCTCGTAGCCAGCCATGCCCCCCAGGTAGAGGGGGCTGTCAGGGGCCAAGCGAGAGTCCAGATGCTGAGACAGATGGAAGATCTTGGGAGGGGGGAAGGCGTCCCACTCCCCCTCCTCTCTCTCCAGCCAGCACTCACCCCGCCTGGAGCGCTTCTCTCTGCGCCTGGGACGTCATCATCATCATCATCATCGTCATCTTACCCCTTTCTATTTCAATATCTGTCATCTTTTTAGGAGGGTGTGTGTCTACTTGTGTGCGTCTGTGTGTGAGCCAGATGAGATGAGCGTCAGAATTATTTGGGTGTGTGTGTGTGCGTGTGTGTATGTGTGTTTATGTGTGTGTGTGTTTGAGTGTGTGCGTGTGTGTGAGTATGTGTGTGTGTGTGTGTGTGTGTGTGTGTGTGAGTGAGTGTGAGTATGTGTGTGTGTGTGTGTGTGTGTGAGTGAGTGTGTGTGAGTATGTGTGTGTGTGTGTGTGTGTGTGTGAGCGAGCGAGTGTGTGTGTAGCCTACCTTCCCCTGCTGTCTCTCCTGCTCCTGTCCCGGCCACTGCGTTCCTGCAGGCAGCAGATGATGAAGGACAGCGACATGGCGAGGATGACGATGCCACTGACCACCGAGGCCAGGACGGCCACGCGCAGCCCGCGGTCCTCCGGTCTGGGGATGGCTGGGGGGCAGGTCAATGAGGACAGGTCAATGACGGAGGGGTTGGGGGGGGGGGGGGGAGGAGGTCAATGGAAGAATGAGCAGAAGTGGTTCAAACTGGATACATTTTTATGCATTCGTTGTATGAAGATATATTTATTAAGGCAATCACTAACGTACTAATCTCACATGGTTTCACTTCGTAACTTTCACGGATTGTCTATAAGATTGGGGACACAACTTCAGAGCAGAGCCAAGGCATAAGCAAACTAAGCGGCTGCTTAGGGCCCCCGTGGCCACCAGAGGGCCCCCAAGAGCACATTAAATTACAGCTTAATTAAAAAATTATATATATTATGTTAATGGTCATTACACAAATTCAGAGTAAGTGTGTCCCACAGCAGGCACTTGTGCAATGCAATGTTAACACACCGTGGCAAACAATAGAAATGATTTAAAAGGGATTAACATCATTAACTGGAATCAGATGGAGCGGTATATTCTTGCGTTTTTTCGTCGTTTGTGCTCACCCTCACAGACTGGAAGGTAGTTGCTCCACTGCGGTTTACCCGCTCGTACATAGCACGAGATCTTATCGCTGCCCACCAGCTGGTATCCCTCGCGGCACCAAAAGGCGAGCACTGTGCCAACCGAAACGCCGTTGCCGCTCTCGACGTAAAACGAACCCCGGCGCGGTGGAAGCACCGATACACACGCCAGGCCTGGGAAAGAGAGAGAAAGTGGCGAGTTACGAGTTGAGAAAGACAGGAGGATCGTTTTGGAATATGTATCCTCTTAACAATTTTGTGAATGTATTGACCAACATGCTACACTTCATTGGGATGGGGGGGGGGGGGGGTCCTTGGGAGCCAAGCTGACACGGCATGGAGGCTTAAAAGTACAGTTAGTTTTGCAGGCACTTAGTTGCAATTCCTTGTCACTTTCATGTCCTTAATTCCTGTGCTGTAGCCTACTTGGCTATTTATGGTTTTACAATGTAAGGGTCATCCAGCAATGGTATTTTTGTTGCGTGTGTGTGTTTGTGGGAGTTAATGTCATGATCGCTCTAAGGCCCTTAGAGCATGCAAGCTGCTCATCGTGATTACAAATGACAGATGGGGGGATTTCTGCAGTGGTTCAGAGAGAGAGAGAGAGAGTGTGAGTGTGTGTGTGTGTGTGTGTGAGAGAAAGATAAATAGAGAGGGAGCCTCATCTCTCTCTCTCTCTCTCTCTCTCTCTCTCTCTCTCTCTCTCTCTCTCTCTCTCTCTCTCTCTCTCTCTCTCTCTCTCTCTCTCTCTCTCACACACACACACACACACACACACAGTAGGATATGGGCACATGCAAACACACACGTGCACCGCCATGTGGTACAAAAAAAAATGCGCACATGTGGCCGTGCTCATAGTTTTGCTTTCGGAACGTATAAATCGACGTTCTCACTGTTTGTTGTCCCCAGTGAGACCTTATCCCTGGACCCCACCCTGCATGGCGCTGCTGCGTCTCCCTCCTGTGTCGGCCCCACACGCACTCCCGAGCGCAGCGAAACACAAACGCGTGCGTGTTCTTCTGGGGGCTTTTTGCATGTCGTGCGCGTCTGTTTGTGTGTGTGTGCGCGCGCGTGCCCATGTCCAGCTTACAGAGCTGAGTCATCAGCATCGAGTTTAATCAGGAATGCGGCCCCTAAGCTCTCTGCTCGCCCCCCTCCAACCACCCTCACAACGCACACACACACACATGCACACGCACAGCTATTCCCATAGCCGTACAGGCATCTAAGCGTCTTCAAATAACGCTATTTCTATTCAGTGTTCTTTGAGATCAGACTTCACAACAGGAACAGAACACAGCATCTTAATACATGGAGAACCTCACTCTTCCTGGATTGCAGAGTGAGGTCCATTGTTGATCTTTCTGTGTGGTTGACTTTGGCTGTTTAGCTAGAGCTCAGGCCTGTCTCGTTCCGATGGGGCTTAGCTGCGGGCTGCCATTCAGAGCGCTAAGCTGCCCCGGCAATCCTACGGGCTGCCAATGCACCTCGAAGCCACCAACCTGGCAACCCGACTCCTTGACACAACAACCGTCTCTTTCTTTCTTTTCTCTCATCCCCTTTTCACTCTCTCTTTCTTCCCCTCCCTCTGGGTGCTGTCTGTGAGGCGCTCGGAATAGTTTTCTGATTAAATAAAGATTAGGCCCTTCATTAAACATTCATGTGGGCGTGCACACACACACACACACACATACAAACACACATGACTCTCCACATGCCGCTGGCCAGGACTGAGCCCACAGTATGGTCCGACAACGACCCCTGACCCCTCACACCTCCAGCCCTCTACCATTACCTCCTTCTCTCCATTACTCTATCCATCCAACAGGGCTATCTCTCGCCAGCCCTCAACAGTGAGCTAAACTCGTGTCATCTATCTTACAAGCTTCTACTTTTTGTCGTTTGAATGAAAGTCATCTTATTTGAAGATGACAGCCTTGAACACATCGACGGCTTGTTTACAATCTGCAAGTAATTCTCTTCCTGGTCTGTTGGGCGTCATTCTCTCATCTCTCTGCTTCATTCCCTCTCTCCATCGGAGCTGGTGACCGCGTCTAATCCTGCGGTCCCTCGCTGCCGCTCTCTGACCTCACTAATGACCTAATCCCTTTGAACGCTCTTCTCAGTGCCGTGTGGGCCTACGTATGTGTACGGGCGCGTGCGCACGTGCGTGTGTTTCCCGCGAGTGCCGGAGAGCGTCCTTTGCGATGCGCATGTGCGTACGTGGATGATTCCTCTTAACTGTGCATCGGTGATCCATGGGCTGTTTGCCATCCTGAGGCCTCCTGACTGGTTATCGCTGGAGCTTTGAGAGGACAGAGGGCGAGAGGTGAAGGTAAACACCGACGTCTTTGAAGCTAACAGAGCTAAACGACCGCGCTGGTTCCCTGCCAAGGACGAAGGGATCGACAGAGGTGAGGGAGGGAGAATGACTCTATTGTTAGCGCGGCGGAAGCGAGATCGGGAGTGGCGACGTTTCGCGGTCAGGTAACACTCTCTCGCTGATCCGAAATCTCTAGGACGCGGTCTAGAACGGGATAGAGTAGGTCGAGATTTGGTTTGGGGGCGTGGAAGATCTTCAGTGTCTCCTCCTGAGCTCGAGAAGAGTGTGGACACCTCTCACGGATTTCCAAACCCTTTGACCTTGGCTGTCAAGGGGCACATCACCGCGTTCCCTTTGCGATCCATCAATGGCACTGGAAACAGAACTTAACAGAGTTGGAGAAGAACAACACAAGCAAAGAATTGCGAAATGCCGGTCCTCTAGAGACCCCCTCTTTCCCTGTCCTTGTGTCAGTGTCGCTCCAGATCGCCAAGACCTCACATTCTGCTCTGTCATCACGAGAGAATCATAGTCGACTGGTGGTTACAGTAACTCTAGTTGATCAAGAACACGACCCGGATCAATTCTGGGCTGCTGGACAAAAGGAGAACTGGCAGCCAATGAGGAGCCAGAGGTTTGAAACTGCATGCCGTACATACAGGAGGGCTGTGTCTCCTGGGTCTTTAGTGAGATGCTGCAGATGCTGCCATGAAGGAAGCACATGAAACAAAGAGGACATGGGGAGATAGTACTGCAGTGGCTGGTGGACATGCACTGGAGAGGATGAAACCATCTCAGACCAAAACCAAACCTAGAGGACGCCATACACATCCTCTAAAGAAAGCTAGATCTGGCTTTGGCCTTCCACAATTTCATGGATGGCTTCATAGATGGCTCTTGCGTGTCTTAAAAGGCACTATGTACATTTCAGTCATTATTATTATTATTGTTGCTATTATTTTTAGAAAAAAGACCCAAACATCTAATGCAATTCCTATACTTCACATTCACTCCTACTGCTCCGCGTTTGTGACCTTGCTAATGTGATGGAACACACAACCAAACAAGGCTACTAAAAACCTGTCACCGCCCTCGACATGCTAACGACTTTATCAGTTTCCTCTCGAGCAAAGTGTACTGAGAAGGGAATGGTAAAAGTGTCTGAAGCATATTTGTCCGAGTATATTTAGAAGGGAACACTGTCCGGAAAGTTCTGGTGTGTGCTGAAAAGGGAACAGTATATACCCTGGAAGTGTTTGGCCCAAGCCTGGAGTGTACCGGGAAAGGAACAGCCTATGTCCTGGAACTGGGGTTTGACTGGGAAGGGTCCAGATGACCTGGAACGGTACGGTGTGTTTTACTGAGCTGAGGGTTTCATCTGCGAGGGAGAGCCGAGAGTCTGAAGTATTTATTCCCACTGCCAGGGAGAGCACTGCCACTGTTATGAAACCAACAGGGCACTTGTTAAACCTTTAAGGAGATTTGTAGCCTTTCTCTGGTGTGCGATTTGTCAATTTTCGGTGTGGAAGGGGTGGGGTGGGGGTGGGGGGCTGAAGGGGGGGGGGTGGCGGGCGGCACGTGAGGTTTATACAGAACATTGTCATCTGCTGTGTTTATGCACGTGAGAGTAGGGGCTTAGTGTGTGTGTGTGTGTGTGTGTGTGCGTGCGCTCCACTGCTTGCTTCATGCAGATTCATGCAGACACCGGCACGATGCTCTCTCAATGATCTCTCTCCAGAGTGCGCTGTAGACTGCATGGGCTATCTTTAACCGGGACACAACGGCCGCCACATGCATCCACTTTGACCGCAAACAGCAAAACAAGCGAGGAACAAACCACTCTAAAAAACTTGAGGACAACGACAACACTGCCAGCAGACGAGATCCGTAGCAACACTGCCTGACACGCAAGCTAGAACGCACAGATGACCGAGCTAAACACGCCACGAGACGTTACACACGACCCACACGCCAAACGTGTCAACAGAGGAACGGTCGATCGCGGTGTGAATGCAAGGGAGGGGGGGGGGGGGACCGACCTGTGTAGTTGCTGGTGCTGGAGTCCGTCTGTGTCGTGATGTCCGTCTCTGCCCTGGTCTGGTTCTCCGGACCCTGCGTCGCCACTTCCGTCTGTGTCTCCGTGGCGTTCCTCCAGTCCTTGGCTGTGGGAATCGGGGCGGTCCTGGGGGGACGCTGGGGGCTGAGTGAGGTCCCCCCAGCCAGAGCCAGCGAACAGGCCAGGGGCCACAGCAGGACCCGGAATGGGGCCCCCAGCCTCAGGGTCCTCACGCTCCCAGACATGGGTGTAGGCGTTAAGAGTAGAAAGGGAGAGAGGAGTCCTTGAGATTACGTTTTTCCGGAGCCTTCTTTACTCCTCCATGACCCGGCCCCCGGGGTCCTCTTTGGCCCCTCTCACCGTCCCAGCTCTCAGGGAAGCTCAGGGGTCAGATAGTAGACAGTGAGGCACTGTGTTTCTCTCTCTCTTGTCCTCGGTTCTCTTTCTGTGTCCTCCCCTTCTCTCTCTCTCGCTGGTTCTTTTCACTCCCTCAGGGCGAGAGCGCTGTGCAACGTTGTTCGTGTCACTGCCGAGCCGCGTGCGCGTCTGTGCGGGAGAGTGTGTGCGTTCGAGAGGGTGTGTGTGTGGATCGCAACCCCCCCCCTCTTTCAAATCTGCTTGTCCCTGTACTCGCTGTTCAGTCCCCTCGCCCTCCGTCACTGCAGCCTTGTTCCCGTTTTCTCTCTCTCCCTTGATTCTTTGCTTCCTCTGTCTTGCCCTCTTCTCCCTCCTCTCTCTCTCTCTCTCTCTCTCTCTCTCTCTCTCTCTCTCTCTCTCTCTCTCTCTCTCTTCCCTTCTCTCTTCCTCTCACTCCCCCCCGCCTCTCCCTCTCGCGGTCTCTCCCTCCGTTTCTCTCCCTCTCCTGTTCTCTCTGTGATCCCAGCCGAGGGCTGAGGTAGCTCTTGCGTAACGTAACCCTGCTCTCAGAGCTGCACTGTAACTCATGCGGTCTTAAATCCTGATATTCCTGGTCGCTGCTCTCTCTCTCTCTCTTTCCTTCCCTCTTTCCCTCCCTCTCTCCCTCTGTCTTTCTCTCCCTTTCTCTTCCTCTCTCTTTTCTCTCTCTTTTTGTTTCCTTCCTTTCTCTTTCTCTCTCGTTTCTCTCTCTCTTTCTTTTTCCCTCCCTCTTTACCCACCCCACTGTTTCTCGCTCTCTATTTATCTCTCCTCTCTGTCTTTGTCTCTCCCTCTAGCTCTCTCCTCCTCTCTTTTTCCCAGGGCTGCTAAACAGCTGACGCTTGGTAGCACAGTGTAGTCAAGTCCAAGTGTTACAGATTGTTAGTGGCACTGAAGCGAGAGAGAATGAGAGAGAGAGAGAGAGAGAGAGAGAGAGAGAGAGAGAGAGAGAGAGAGAGAGAGAGAGAGAGAGAGAGAGAGAGAGAGAGAGAGAGAGAGAGAGAGAGAGATAAACCACAGAGAAATGTGGAAAGTGAAATCAGGTAGAACAATAACAGTTTGCATTGTGAGCTTTCTGCCTCACCGGTCAT
Source organism: Osmerus eperlanus (assembly GCF_963692335.1). NCBI lineage: Eukaryota > Metazoa > Chordata > Actinopteri > Osmeriformes > Osmeridae > Osmerus > Osmerus eperlanus. The sequence goes on from NC_085034.1 coordinate 9,294,163, forward strand.
CGTCACCCCTGGAAATGGATTGCAGAAGATTAAAATAAATAGTATTTTATTCGTTTATTCCTTATAGTGTTGTAGTTTTGATGCAAACAAACTTTTTAAAAGCCTGCTGTCTTACTTCACTAAAGACTGCCGAAAGCTCTTCCCTTTTACAAGCTGAGTGTGTTGCAGTGGACAAATACAATTCTGGTGATGATAAATAATGTAGCCTGCGGAATAGGGGGAGGAGGGGAAGAGAGAGGAGAGATGGAAGAGAGGAGCGACGAAGGAGAGGAACGTTCATGTTCTTCTTTATAGCTCTATCCTTTCATAAGTGGCTTTCACAGCAGAGAACTGAAAGCTGAGAGTGGATGGAGATCCTCTCTCTCTCTCTCTCTCTCTCTCTCTCTCTCTCTCTCTCTCTTCTCTCTCTCTCTCTCTCTCTCTCTCTCTCTCTCTCTCTCTCTCTCTTCTCTCTCCCTTCTCTCTCTCTTTCCTCTCTCTCTTCTCTCTGTCTTTCACTCTCTCTTCTCTCTGTCTCTTCTCACATCTCTCTCCCTTTCTAGACTGTGCAGGAACAGCAAGAGGAGTTACTCTTTTTATAGATCCCTGCATCCATTATTCACGCCCGCCAACACTAACTTTCTGACCACTGAGGAATCTCAGGTCTCTTTCATCTTGGACCGCAGAAAGAAGTGCAATGTAATACATGTCAATGAAAAACAACCCATTACATTAGCAAAAAACAGATGGTTAGCAACAAGAAACCATATGTAACACAACAACCATCCTGATGTAGCTTTCCAAATTAACCACAATTTCCTGCTCCTTAGTAAATCTTTTGGCCATAATTATTCAGCTTATTGCTATGATAATGACTGTTGTGGCACTTGAACATTGGAAGTTATATATTCCTTTAGATCCTACTGCAGCTGGAGTTGAAGACTACACTCTGTAACTCCGCAGAGTGGATTGTCATGGGTGGGTGATTTGCACATGTCTGCACAGGGAGAGAGAACAGATGCTGAGTCAATCTGAAGCAGCATCTCCGCTTTGGATCGCTGGTGAAAACGTCTTTGTGGGGTGTCATTAAACACTGTTATGTAACACAACACGTCGAGGTTCCCAACATCCCCTTCTCACATCCTCTCTGCCTCTTCCTCTCTCTTTCCCCTTCTCTCTCCCTCTTGCTCTCCCTCTCTCTCTCTCTCTCTCTCTCTCTCTTTCTCTCTCTTTCTCTCTCTCACTCTCTCTCTCTCTCTCTCTCTCTCTCTCTCTCTCTCTCTCTCTCTCCCTCCCTCCCTCCCTCCCTCCCTCCCTCCCTCCCTCCCTCTCATGAGTGTGCATCGTTGACACAGCAGCAGAGCGGTTCTGAGAGGCTTGGAGTTAGGGGATGGTGTGTGTATTAGTAGGAACACAGCGGGGGACAAAGGCACGCAAAGCCAATCAGGGCCAAAGCCTCCCGCAACACAGATCACTAAGAACATGGTTCAACAGGGCACAAGGGCTTTGGAGGGCCAAGGACAGTCAAGGTTGTCCCCCACGCTCACACGCGCACAAGGACTCATGACATACACACACACACACCCAAGCCCCTGCAGCAAGTAAACACACTCCAGACAAGACATTTCCATATCACTGTTACAGTGAGCTTCTCAGTGGCGCTGATGGCGTTCTAATGTGAGCGCCGCACGGAAGCAGGAGAAGGACGAGCGCTGCGAACTCCTTCGGCTGGGAGGCTGTGAGGCTGTGAGGCTGTGAGGCTGTGCGGGGACCAGGGGACTGGATTCTCATGCCATGGTGACATCATTCCGTGTCTCTAGTGCTCCTGACAATGTCCCATCCACTCATGAAGGGAGGGCAGGGGAGAGGAGACGAGAGGAAGGAGGGACGTGGAGAAGGGAGTGGGAATGAGAGGTGGAGAGGAGGAGGAGAGGGGAGGGGAAGGGAGGGGTTGCTCTACATGTGGGGTGTATGAGTGTCTGTTTATCTGGAGGGGAGCTGTTTCGATGATTGAATTACAACGGTTCCACTCTTTCCTCCTTTTTTCTCTTTCTCACATCCCTCCATCCCTCTTTCTCCTACCGCCATCCCTGACACAAGAATAATGTCACAGACACGCTTGCGATCACATACAGATGGGATCACCATATCCAATTGTGGCCTAGATGTTGTTTTACAACAATGTGGGCCTACCTCTTTTTTTCCCCTCTTCAATAAATCTCTTCAAATCCAAGGAAATATATCATGAACACTGCAGGGTTTTTTTTTCCTCGATGCAATCATAGTTTCTCCATCACCACCGCTTCGGTAGACTGTGGACTTTAAATGACTGTAATGGAGTGTATAGCACCACCTAGAAGATGATGGTAAATAAAACTGCAAGTGTATCCTCTCATTCCCCATACTTCCAACTTCACCGACTAAAGTAGTTGAATGGGCTTTAATCCTAAATGAAATGGAATGGAATTACAATTCTAAATCTATGACGGGCTATTTATATTTGATTATTCAACCAAGGTCACAAATTCAAATACAATCTGACCGGATGTATGGAATCGCACACATTTGAATAATTGCATCGTCACAGTTTAAACATCGGGGTTGGCTACATTTGAGGTACATTTATATTCAGGAAATTACTCTTAGACTTTCCTGATTCATTCTCCCAGCATATCCTTTTCTGTTACTTTCCCGTACCTGACTGATAAACATAATCTGATCAATCTGATCAGTCTCTCTATCCTCTGTCTCTAGTCGTCAATCCTGAAAAACCCTGATGCCCTGATCAAGATCACATAATCGTCTCTACGTTCTCTCTCTATCTCTCTGTCTCCCTGTCTCTCTCTCTCTCTCTCTCTCTCTCTCTCTCTCACTCACTCACATAATCTCTGTTAATTTTTACGGTAGGCTATTACTCATTTCCATCCTTTTCTTTCTCAAACAGCCTCTCTATTTTTCACTCTCCCAAGCCACAGAACACACCTCAGTGTATAGCACAGTGAGTACTGGGTGGTTCTGAGCGCCATTGACAAAGTTCATCCTTGTTAAGATGTAAAGAGGTTTAAAGGGAATTAGGCAACATTGATTGGTTTATGCAACTCCGGGCCGCTACACATAGGGGAATGTCTGTTAATCAGAGGACAGGCGACACACACACACACACGCACACACACACACGCATACACACACATCTGTAGGTCTGAATGAGTTATCTTATGCTGCTCCTCTAATGATTAGGAACACTGAGTCAGGTTAAACACTGCCATGGTTGACTATCGCTATTGATCTGACCATGCATTTCATTTTAATATGACAGATGATAGCTAGGTAGTGATATTTTTTCTGTATGCTCTTTTCTCTTATTTTCTATCACCCTCTCTGTCAAGCAAGTGTTCTTATAATTACAGTAGCCTAAGTGTTAAACCATTACATAATAAAAAAGCTGCGAGAACTTTTGTTATTATTTGACCGATTGCGGCGATTATTTTTTAAATTCTGTATTGTGACATTGCTTTACAGCTTAAAGGGTTAAAAATACACCTTTTCGGCTTACCGTGTTTAGCTTAACATAGTAGGCCTACTGTATGTGGCAATTTTGGAATAACTTTATATCCTCAGTAACTGAGCTGTAGTTTAAAATATATTTTAGTTTTAATTTAACACTAGCCTATTCATAATGCCGAGCCATAAGGACATCCACATTCCACAAGGTATAGTTCTGGCTATTTTTCCATGAGCTCAATTTGATTAGTTCCATACTCAAATCTCCCACTAGAGGGTAGACGTAGACTGCGAGTTGATTCTACAGGGCCTGCGGCTTTTGGGAAGTGCGTTAAGCCGCCAATACTAACTTCTTCTAACTTCTGTTACATTTATGTACAATTCAAGTCACCAACTGTCCAATTATATACTCCTGAAAGCCGGTCAATAAGATACCTCTGTATATTTTATTTTATTTGAGAGCAGCATACATAAATATATAACCAATTTTATTTAGTAAATTGGACATTTACAATGACTGTAAATACAAAATGATCCTCAGGTTACTTTGGGATATTCTTGAAACACATGTTGACAAAACTTTTCAAGTCTCCATTTCTGAGGAATAAGTACTTGAACATGATTGGCTGGGAAACAAAAAAGGGCGGAACTGTCTTAAGAAATTTGCATAGTGGCAGGCTGATAAATGTGACAGTTCATGACTAGTTTTGGTTTTTGACCAGAACACTTAACTGATATAATCATCCATATTTGTGCCTGTTAGCCTGGATGATATAGTAAGGGCTGGATATGCTGAAATGGGCTTTTGATTTAAGAAAAAAAACCCTGATAAGATAACACAAAAGAAAATCAATACATGTCCAAAATAGATTTTCCACCTGAACTCAAAGACCGATTGCTTTCCGGTCCGCCTACTAAATTGCAAATAGATACCACTGAAATTCCACAATATTGGGCATTCAATCCCTGTAGAATCCGAGCTGTGTAGTCTACACAGCAAGAACAACAAACAACTAACCAAATCAGTTTTACTGGATTTGAGCTTTAAAAGGAGACGTTCAAAGGGAGGTCTTATTATCTACATAAACCCGCCGATAACGGTCGATAGCTGCTTCGAAAGCGGGACACAAGGTACCGAGGCAGGCGATAACCGCTCTAAATCTGGACCGACGGGCTTCTCAGCGCTTCTTGCTATCTTCGGGTACACCGATGAGGCTCGAAGTCGCAAGGATGGAACTCTTCAGGAAGATGTGGAGGACGCGGAAGCAGATACTGGTGGTGCTGATCCCACTGTCTCTACTGCCGCTGCCACTCATCCACCCCACCAGCGTGAGTAATGCAAACATCGGTCCCAACACAAGTACAAAAAAAATCTATCTAAAAGTATATTTAGCTATTTACAACTTAGTTTTCAGATAGGACGTAGTGTTGAACTAAATATTTGGTAAACCATCACAAAGACGCCAAGACCATCTGTATTTCTATCATCTGTAAACTGTGTAGAAGAGATTGCACTTGGATCGGAACCTTTTGGTATCATAGACATATGTTTGACAAATAACATTTAATGTAGAAAACATACTATACACTTATAATAAAATAGTTCTCCATTTAGCCCTCGGATTACTGTCTGACGCACCGCTCAGACTTTACGCATTAAAACCCGTGCGTAAAAGCGCGCGAGGTATTTTGTTTGTGCATTGTAAGATGGCTACACAGGTGCCATTGGAAGCAGTTTGTTTGCGCCAAATTCCAAGTGATTAAATTACAGTATAAAGCTTCGGGGGATTTATTGTGACTTGCGTTTTTAGGCCCCCCTCTATGTAAGAATGTGTCCTAACTGAAAGAGTCGTGTCAGGCTGCTGCAGCTGCATAGTCCCCGAACCAACCCCTGTCTGCGTCAGACAACACATGTCCCCTTATCGGCCCCTGTCTGCGTCAGACAACAGCGGGGACTCGGAAGGGGTAGGGGAAGGACAGCAGAAATCCCCTTCTCTTGATATTAGTGAAACGAATATACAATGAATGGTCAGAGGATGTTTCCCTATGCCTGAAATTAAAATAGTGACAAAGGCGAGAATTATTGATAGGTTAAGAACATAATAAAGATGTGGTATTAAGCATACCTGTTACCAAGTTCTTAGCTTCAGTTCTCAGCTTTAAGTCCCTACCAGTCTTTCACAAGAATTAGGTGTTAACAAAGCAAACCCAACCAAGGTTAAATCCCACAAGGAGGAAATTACAATACTGCTACAAAGAGCAGACCAACCTAGGTCAAATTCTCCATCAGTTGGTCAGAGTCTATCTGTCTGGTAAACTGACGAATTGACTTATACAATCAACCTAATCTTACATTATCCATTCAATAATTGTTTCTTCTTATTGTTTATTTATTAAGCAAGTGATTGTAAGTAAATTTGTGCTTATATCTGAACCTCTACTTCCCCATCTAAAGATAAAAAGGTGTGCCTTGATGAAAGAATCACCTTTTATTTCAAAACAAACAATCTTTACTGCTGACTGTGAAGGCTTATCTCTAAAGGCATGTAGCACCAAATGAGGCCTTTAGACTAAATGTAATCCAATCACATCTTCTGACAACAGACAAACAACGGATATCTTCTTTCATTGTCTGATTTCATTTGATTATCAACGAACTTTACTCTCTGCAGCCAGGCTCCAGCATCACATTCCTTCATGTGAGAAGAACTTTCTGTCCCTAGATTAAAACAACTATGTGCATGCGAGTACTTCCTTGTCTATGGGAAAAGCTTCTCCAAATAATCAACCGATAGTTGTCATAAAAACACCATTCCAAACTCTACAATATAGACCTTTTCACTCAACCTCTACTATCTAAATCAAATGACACAAAAGACCGGGGCATCTCCCCTCACTGGCGGAGCTTCAGGAAGAAAGAGTGGGATGAAGAGTAGTGTAAACAGGGATTTATCTACAGACCCATTCATTGCATCCCAGTAATCTAGTACAGATAACAGTTCAGTAAGAGTCTGATCATGTCTATCCTTGTCTGCAGCCTCCACCAGCGATCAATAAAAGAACACACTATCTGACAATGGAATGGAATCAAATAATGCCCCAAACGGTAGTTAGCCGTAGTCTCCTGCAAGCATACCATGCAGGTCCACAGCATCACACCTTGCACACAGACATACCTGGCGTGATTTCATTTAATCGCCTGTAATCTGCATTGCCTCCATCTCATCCCAACACCACATTGTGTTCTTATTAAACCATAAGCTGCCATATGATTATTTTTTTCCCTCTCCCAGAAACGCTGTGTAATATTACTGAACAATGGTGTCGCGTCAACCATGGGGCCCTGGGCTTGGCTCAGGTTTGGTGTGGTTCAGGTCTGGGCATGCCTGTCGACAACATTAGCCGTTGCTGGCTCACGACGCCACACGCCATGTTCCAAGCGGTCTTCTCTCCTCATCGTTTAAAAACAGGACTGCATTTCTTTCTTTTTTTTTCCCAGTCTTGTAAATCCCACTGTAGGCGTGTTAGTAATCCTTGTTGCAAAGGCCTTCTTATATAACCATAACCAGATTAATACACACTTGGAATTGGGGTGTGTGTGTGTGTGTATGGCTGTGTGTGGAACTGAGTCGACGACCAACACCTCCACGTTCCAGACAACAGGAACACACACGTGTGTGTGTTTGCATCTGTGCACCTTAAGGGGGCTTCTGTTTAGAGCAGCGATCGTGGTCCAATATTCCCTTCACATTTTGGGGTGAAGGGAATGTTCTAAGACCGCTCAAGACACGGCTTTACACTGCTGGTCGATTTTGATATGTTTTTGCGCTTGTATGTTCCTCCAAAACTCTTTTCCTGTCTGTGCATCGAGCTGTCGGAGAGGGTTCGGAGGGGTGGGTTGGGGGTTGTTCCTTCAAATGGTCTTTACCAAAAGTAGCCTAAACCGGCACTGAATTGTTATTGTAAACATAGAGAGTGGAGTCCAGGGTCGGTGCTCGGATAGCTATTTCCTTCAAAATGGGTTTTCTTATATCTCTCTACAAATCCCATTTTGATTACACCATTCAGTAAGAATTCGGATTTGTTCAGACTCTAACCAGGGTTTCCGTGGTGACCGTGGTGCTGCTGTGTGTTCATGCTGATGTTTGCTAACGTATCATATCCAAACTGTGGTCTGCATGGCCAGTATTACCTACTTCTCTGTCATGGAGCGCAACTGTTCTTAAAGATGAACCTGTGCGTTTATGAAGGATAAAATGGTTCAATCTCACCGAATGTTCTGAATGTCCATTCAGAATGTCCATATCCATTTGACTTTTGTCACCAAAGCAGTTGTTCACGACAATGTAATAAATTCGATTTGGATGTATTAATTTAGCATACACTTGGATCCAAGTCAAAGTACGGTAAATAATCATGGAGCAGAAGTCAAGCACAAGTTCTCAGAGTTTGACGTGCCAGAAAACAGATGGATAATCATCAAGTCAGTCAGCCTCCATTAAACAGACATTGGCAGTTACTACGGTCTGTGAACTCCCTTTACCATGCTTGCTAGCCTGCAAGCCTTTCCATCCATCCCTTTCCATCCCTGGCTCATCAATGGTTTCTTGTGAATTGTAAAGCTGAAAAACACTGTGTGTGTGTTTGTCCCTGCAGGAGGCGTGCTGTGCCTATGTGCTGATGGTGACAGCGGTGTACTGGGTGTCTGAGGCTGTGCCCCTGGGGGCTGCTGCCCTGGTGCCCGCCTTCCTCTACCCGCTGTTTGGGGTGCTCAAGTCCAGTGAGGTGAGTAAACGACGCCCTCGCTGTCTCTCTTCCCTTCTCTCTCTCTCTCTCTCTCTCTCTCTCTCTCTCTCTCTCTCTCTCTCGCTCTCTCACACACTCTCTCTCTCCCCTCTCTCTTCCTCTCTTCCCTTCCCTCGCTCTCTCTTCCTCTCTTCCCTTCCCTCTCTCTCTTCCTCTCTCTCTCTTCCCTTCCCTCTCTCTCTACCTCTCTTCCTCTCTTCCCTTCCCTCTCTCTCTCTTCCTCTCTACCCTTCCATCCCTCTCTCTCTCTCTTCCTCTCTACCCTTCCATCCCTCTCTCTCTCTCTTCCTCTCTTCCCTTCCCTCTCTCTCTTCCTCCCTTCCCTTCCCCCTCTCTCTCTTCCTCTCTACCCTTCCCTTCCCTCTCTCTCTCTCTTCCTCTCTTCCCTTCCCCTCTCTCTCTCTCTCTCTCTCTCTCTCTCTCTCTCTCTCTCTCTCTCTCTCTCTCTCTCTCTCTCTCTCTCTCTCTTCCCTTCCCTCTCTCTCTCTTCCTCTCTCCCCTTCCCTCTCACTCGCTTTGCGTCAGCAACAACACGACAAGGTCAGCCCAGTTTGTTTATCCAAAGGGCACAGCTGGTGACAAACGATGATGGATCTCAGATTAATGACACGCTGGGATTCGTCCAGTTGTCGGTGTCTCCCTCTCTTCCTCTCGCCTTCCCTTTCAATACTTTGGTCACAGTCTCTCGCTTGTCCTCTTTGTCCATGTAGGCCCAGAAAACGCTATTTGGGTTCGTATTCGAATCCTTGGAGTCACACAATTTCATTGACTCGCTGGTGCTTTGGCTCACTCTCACTGCGGTTTGCTGTGCACTGCTGTAATGAAAGCAGTCTGGTGCTGTTGTAGCAGGTGCACTGCACGGTCAGCAGCGGTCAGGGAAGTGGGGAAATGTGACATGGGTCATTATTCAGACCTTATATAAGAGAGCCACGTAACAGCTGTGCACCTTAAAGAGGCCTAACCATGTCAGGCTTAACAGAAAAGAGGTACCATAGAAACATTGTAAATGCTAAGACGTGTTAGGATAATGTCGTGCAGAGCCAAGAGACCGCTGCTTGATACATCCCTAAACAGTTGACCAGTTACTGGGTTAAAGGGCTGTTTATGTTTCAATGGATGTTTGTATGTTGGGTTGATTGTTAGCCTCCCTTCCTTGCCTTCTATGAAGTCCCCCCCCCCCCCCCCCCTTTAGCCAGGTGCACCACCGAAAATCGAACCATTTGTTATCACGGGTAGAAGGTATTTATACTGAGTAGTTAGTTTAACCAATTTAGATTGGGTTACATAAACAAGGTTATGTATAGGGTTTGTTTGTTGTGTACTATGTACTGTACACTCTACATACGCGTATATGTGGTTTTATGTAACCAGTCCCCTGCCGGCTCAGAGCCACAGTGACACTGAAACGGAGCCAGGTCACAGTGGCACTGTGTTTGCCTGGCGGACAGGGAACACAAAGGCACATTCCTCCACTGTGTTCATCACATGAGAATAGAAATAATAATCCTTATCGAACTTTTCCCTAATGACCTCCACAGTCTAGGGAAATACAGGATAGAGAACTTTTTGGATTCTTTTTAATAAAAAAAAAAAGACTTCCTAGATAGAAGGAATTAAATGACACTTTATCTCTGCTGGCTCCGGAATAAGGCGGCGGGTCAATTTGTCTAGGTCAACTCATGTGTGTCAATTTGAGTCAACCCAGTTTGTTCCTCTAAAGGCCAGAGTAGGTAACTAAAGGTTACTAACGGTAGACTACTGAGATCTATCAAGTCAAGTCGGTTCATCCATTGTATTTTTAAAGATTCATCCAGTTTTTGCTGTTTTTGTTTGTTATTGTGGTTATGACGAATCTCACTGGACTAAAACTTCATCAAAAAATGTCAAGAACTTTCATGCTAGTTCAACGAAATGGTCAAACACCTGTGTTAAGGCTCAAGCAAGATTAAGTGCTTGGTGTTAGAATAACCGCCACCTCCTTCCAAAAACAAAAAATTGATGAACATTGATGGATGGCGCTGCGTGTGACGTTGTTTTCGAATAGAGCGGTTGCTGCGACGACCAGGACGGCGACGCGCAGCGTGAGCCTTGAGGGGTCATGATGTGGAGACCCCGGACAGCAGCCCTCGTGTTGAAGCTGTGCGACGGTAGCACAGGATGACACAGCAGAACAGGCCCGAGCAGTGAGATGGCTCTTTCCGAATCCATCCCATTCAGGGGCGTGGCCACGTGGTGGCCAGGGGGGGCCACGGCCACCATTGGTCAGAGAATGGCCACCCTGCCGGCCCCCCAAACCTCAAGGCACAAAAAACTCCTGAACATTTACATTTAGTCATTTTAGTCTTTTTTTTTTTTTCTGAACAGAAACGGTATAAAGCTGAAATAAATGCATTAGTATTTTGTTTTATCAAGTCGTCTTATATTGTCATTTGTCACTTACACTACAAGCCCCATATTCGCAACATGTTGGGCCACGCCCCCATCAACAGCGCAAGACACAAACCAACGTGCATTCTGACAGCGCTTCAACGGAGACTAGCAGCTAACCACTGGATACCGTTAGAAAACTGCTGCTCTGAGTGATGCAGTGTTTGAGTTTTAAAATAGTAGTTTTTGACAATCAAGTGCCACCCCAAATAAAAGACTGGCCAGAGCTGGCCCCCCCAGTAATAATGTCCTGGCTACGCCCCTGATCCCATTAACCACTTCTTCAGGAAATGGAGGGTTGTTGACGAGCGGAACACACGTTCCAAGCGACCACGTTCGTTTTCCCCCCTTCACTCGTCCCTGAGTTGCATAATAGAAAACTCATGTAACCAAAATCCCGTTGACCAACTTGACAAACGCAAGCTGGCCCCTTCGTAAGCCCCTGGATTCGTGTTTGGTAAATACACCATTTCATTCATGCAACCTTTTTTTCTTTTCGTTCAAAAACAGGCTTCTATTTACTGGATTGTTATGGTCACTTGCCCTCCACCCCTCACACACACACACACATACACACACATCCTTTTGTCAAGTAACCAGGATTGCTTGAATTGCTTGCACAGGAATCCGTTTGATTGTGTGGATAGGAGGGTAGAGGTACCTTGTTACCTGGCACAAACAGGAAGGGGTTACGTGTAATTCGGTTTTGTGGCTTAGTGGCGTTCTCTCTCGGTCACATAGAGACGGGGAGCTAAGCCTCGCCAAAAGGTTCGATCCTGATTGATCCGCCTGAGTCCGCTGCAGTCCGTCCAGCTCCTCCCTGCTTCCCAACCCGCTTTGTGGAACACCACCGAGAGAGACGAGGAATCTTGAACGCTCACTATGTTTCCAATACCAGCAGTCTGGTTTCGCTACAAACATCACACCTTCCTGCTAGTTTGTGTGTTTTTCCATCTCAGAACTTTGAATGATATTTTGGTCGTCGACATGACGTACTTGGGAGCGCTTTATCCATCATTTTAGCGATGGCCAGATATCTGTGGAATGTTTAGTCTGGTATCGAGATGCCTGCTAGGCTGTTCTAGTTGAGAGGTGAGGACAGGGAAAGGACCTTTCGGGCCACGCACCAGGAGCCCAAGACGAAACCAAACAGCGTAGCTGTTCGCACAATCACGGTGAACATTTCAAGTAAAGGAACCTCAATGTACAGAAGGGATTTGGTCAAAAGAGTGGAACATTTTATAATGTGTGTATGTGTGTGTGTGTGTGTGTGTGTGTGTGTGTGAAGGTGGCTGCAGAGTACTGTAAAGACACCACTTTGCTGCTTATGGGGGTGATCTGTCTGGCGGCCTCCATAGAGAAGTGGAATCTCCACAAACGCATCGCTCTCCGCATGGTGATGATTGCTGGGGCCAAGCCGGGCATGTAAGTAATGATCTATCTCTACACAGACAGGTGCATGGTATCGAAAGACGCGTTCACGGGTGCATTGTCTCTCTCTCACGCAGACACGCAGCATTCAAACACACACCCGTGCACAGAATGCTCTCGAGCTATCTCTCCCCCCCCCCCTCCCTCCCCCCACACGCACACGCACACGCAGACACACACACACAGACAGACCCACTCTCCCCTCTTACGTCAGGCACACCCTCAAGCCTCGACCTCCCTCTCCTCTCGTCCCCAGGCTGGTGCTGGGCTTCATGTGCTGCACCACCTTCCTGTCCATGTGGCTCAGCAACACCTCCACCACCGCCATGGTGATGCCCATCGCCGAGGCCGTCCTCCAGCAGCTCATCTCCACCGGCGTGGCCGACGCCCAGGAGGACTCGGACACCGCCGAGGGCCCCGACGGCGGTAGGGGCCTCTCTTGACTCCCAGAAAGTTCACGGCTGCCCCTTTTCGTACCCGCCTGTGTTTCTGCTTCCGCTGCCTGTCGATCGACCGCACCCCTTCAGTGTCGTCCCTCTCACTGCCTGTCAGAAATACCATGGCTGCGTTGGGGCCTTTTTAATCAGTACCACAGCTGGACTGTACAGCTGTCGGAAATGCCACAGCTGTATACATGCCCCAACTTCATTTCTCCCTAAATTCCATAGCAGGATTGATGCCTGTCAAAAAGGGTTGCAGCTTACCTCCTCACTCAAAATAAATGTTTTGGGTTTTTTTACAGACAAGGCGAATCTGGATAAGAACCAGCTGGAGCTGTTTTATCGGAGAGACAGGTGAGGCCAGGGGCAGACAGACACTGGAGAAAGACGTTTGGGGGATACTTTATTTAGACAGCACATTACATAGTAGGATCACACTATCAAGGGACTATTAAAATTGTCAAATGCATCTCTGCTTATGTATAAAAAAAATATCTAGGTTTAGGATTAGGGATATTTGACTTTGACTGGATTTTGGGGACAATAAATGTACATATTACAGTAATTGTATTCAAGTTACTTTAATAGAAATTGGCATCCCTTGACATGGACCATAATAACCTAATAAGCAAGTGTGCAAAACCATATTGAAAAACTAAAATATTTGATCATCTTTTAATCATCTACAGATGAACTGTATCCGTAAAATGTTATAGGTGCTATGTCAGATCCAGTTCTATGGAGGATGGATATTGTTTTTAATTACAAGCTTGTCTTCCATCCACAGCTGTGTCAAGCATGAGCTGTGCACTCTGAGTGAGGTGAGAGTCATCCACCATCATCTACCATCTTCCAATATCATCCACCATAATCTACCATCATCTACCATCTTCCAATATAATCCACCATAATCTACCATCATTTACCATCTTCCAATATAATCCACCATCATCTACCATCCTCCAAAATAATCCACCATCATCTACCATCCTCCAAAAGTATCCACCATCTTGTAGTTAGTTTTACAACTGTGTGTTTCTGTTCTTTCAGGTCCAGACCTTAGAGTCCAATGGTGTGTCTCTGAATCCCAATCTCGGCCAAGAGGCCATCAGAGAGTCTAATGGACACTTACCCCAGGTCAGAAAAGACACACACACACACACATACATAGAGCGCATACAGTACAAATGCAGTACCCATACCGACACATATGCACTGCACAGATGCTGCACGCGTACACACACACACGCGCCTCTCCCTCTCTCTTTCTATCGGACGCACAAGCCATTTGCACGTCCTAGCCACCACAGCGAAACACACCACAGTAACCACGCTGCATGGTCGTCTCGGTGTCCCAGACAGAGATCCCCATCCCAGAGCCCAAGAGGGAGAAGGGGCGGAAGGACTCCCCCTACCCCACCAAGAGAGACCACATGATCTGCAAGTGCCTCTCCCTCAGCATCACCTACGCCGCCACCATCGGGGGCCTCATCACCATCACCGGGACCTCCACCAACCTCATCTTCGCCGAGCAGTTCAACACGTACGCCACGCGCCCACCCAGACACACACACACAGACAGACACACAGACAGACATCGTACGATGCCAGGTAGATGCCTCGATCACAATACTTTTCAAACCCACTCTGCGTGTCGTCGGCGTGCATCGCGTCGGTTGTCGTGTTGACAAATGTGTCTTTCGCTATCAAGTGATCCGACACCGACAAATCCTAGCGCAGAGGGGGTTAGCTGACGCTGCGGAACGTGGCGACAACTAGAACGTGTCTCTGGTTGGGATTTGTATTCAGCTTGACTAAACCTGTGTGAATAAATGGGATAAATACATGGATGCCATGTCTTAGTGGGGCGCACAGGGTACAAACGGGAAGTTGAGGAACAAACGGGCCAAAGAGCCATGGGATTGGTTTAATCACCCTGGCCAATCCCCAAAGCGGATTTCCCCCCTTGGTGATTTTTTGTGGAGGCTAAGCCTGAGGGAGTTGGAGTTTTCTCGGAGTTGGTTGGACAAAGGTCACACCGTGACTCTGTGAGTGTGACATACAGTATGTCAGCCCAACCTGTCAGTTCCGTTCAATGTAGTTGGTTAATCCCGAAGAGAATTCAAGTGTTGAGGTGAACTCAGAAGGAGAGATGTTGACTGGGGTGGGGGAGTTTGGGTGGGGTTGGGGGGGGGGGGGGGGGGTTCAGAGAGTTCAGAGCATCTCGGGAGCTGCTGTCTGGTGTCTCCCTTTCATGAAGATTTGCTGTGTGTGTCTTTAGCACGTCCATGCTATAGGACAAGAGAGCCCTTCAACCTTGTTCACCGTCGACACATTTTCACCCCGTTACAGACGGAGGACATGGATGACAAACGACCAGGCTGCAGCTCTGTAACTGTAAACAACGGCAGCATGGGACAGTCTAGATAGGAGAAAAGTGGCTCTACTTTGAGGCATCGCATTTTGGTGCGGCAGAAGTTGCAGTGTACGTTCTCGATTAGGTTTATGGATAATCCTGAGTTGTTAAGCGGAGAAGTTGCACAACAGCTTTCAGTTTGGCCATGCTAGGTCCGCAAAAGAGAGAAGGGACGTGTGTGTGTGTTTGTGTGTGTGTGTGTGTGTGTGTATGTGTGTGTGTGTGTGTGTGTGTGGAAAAAAGGACCTTGCTCAGTACATCCACATCCCTAAGTAGTGACTGGACGCGTTGACCTTCTCGTCTCAGAGACAGAGGGTGAGAAGGGGGGGGGGGAGGAGGAGGGTTGAGTCCACAAGAGAGGGGGCTGATAAAGGGATGGATGTTGGGGGTGGGTGGAGGGGGGGGGGGGTCGAGGCACACCTTTGGCTACCTCTCACCTTTGTCCCGGTTATCTGCACTCAGTCAGGAAACACATGCAAAGATCATCCAGATACTCGAGTACTGAGCCAAACAGCGCTCACCCGTATCTCAAGACTACAGCACACGGAACAGGCAGCCGCCATTTTGTTACTGGTCGACTCAACGGTCTTATCAGTGAGAATGTCCGCAGAACACAGTTCTCAGCCTGTTAGCGGGCAAATCGTAATTAGGAGTCAGCACGAGTCAGTCAGCACCTCTCTCAGCAGACAGCATGGAGGAGTAGTGATATCACCGCAAGACAAGTGACTCGACAAAGTGATGAAATCGGGATTGACGACCTCGGGTCGAAACAATTTTGAACTTGTTGTGCGAGGAAGCTCGAGGGCCTTAAAATCGTCAGAACGTTTGTTTTGAACATTCCCCGAAGACAGCAAGAATGACGAAGGAGTGTGGTTATAACTAGGCTGACGGTGCTCCCCCTCCTCAGGCGCTACCCGGACGCCAAGGTGATCAACTTTGGCACCTGGTTCATCTTCAGCTTCCCCATCGCCCTCATCATGCTACTGCTCACCTGGGTCTGGCTGCACTTCCTGTTCCTGGGATGCAAGTAAGAACCGGGTCACCATAAACTACATATCCCACCATAGTTGCGGGTATCGTTTGAGTTAGGTCTATATTATACTATGTGTGAAGGCATATTAAGAATAATGTGGGAATGTGACTTACATGGTATATTGTGGGATATATTGTACATATGGGAAAGCATATGGACATACATATGAAGATGTAGGGGGAGGATGGTATCTAACCATGAACAATGGTAGAGATAAACATCAGCTGGTGTTTGCTGCTGTGAGTGGTGTTGTGATGGTGATGTGTGCCCCAGTTTCAGGGAGACCTGCTCCTGGAGTAAGAAGCGTAAGACCAGGAGGGAGGTTCTGTCTGAGAAGAGGATCCACGAGGAGTACATCAAGCTGGGACCCATCAGGTTACAACCCTCGCCACCATCACCATCACCCTGAACAATCCTCATCACCACCACCATCATCACCACCACCACCATGAACAATCACCACCACCATCACCGTGAATGATCACCACCACTCCCATTGCCACTATCAATCCCCATCACCACGACAATCACCACCACCAATGCACACCGCCACCATACCCATTACTCTGTGTCACTGTCTCTATGGGCAGGACTTTCTTCCAATCAAAGTGGCAGATTTCAAACTGTATCCAAATGTCAATGTGTTTTTCTCGGTGTCTGTGTGTTCCTCCTGTAGTTACCCGGAGGTGGTGACAGGAGTCTTCTTCATCTTGATGACCCTCCTGTGGTTCACCAGAGAACCTGGCTTCGTCCCTGGGTGGACCTCTCTGTTTGAGAAGTACGTACGGCCCCTGTGAACCGCTCATGTTCCTGCCCTGTCGAAATCTCATTCGTCGAAATGTTATAAATCAACCTAACTTTCTATAGTGGCATAAAGCAATACTCATTCATGCACATGGTATTCAGCCACTCTACCAAATTCAACCATGGGATGGTGTGTCTGAGGGCTGAGCATGTTGTTGTTGTTGTGGTCGGACAGGAAGGGGTACAGGACAGACGCCACCGTGTCTGTGCTCCTGGGCTTCCTGCTCTTCCTGATCCCCGCCCGGCGGCCATTTTCCCGTACATCCAGATTCACGGTCACAGGTCAGTTCATCCATGGACGCAGGTCCACTGTAGGCCCACTCAAGCCACGCGTGTGCAGTCTGTATGAACGAATATCGCTCAACACTGTTGTTACCTCCACAAGTTTGTCCTCCGCTAGGAGTGCGTGCTTTGTGACCCGAAGACGCCAGGGTCCGTATTCACAAAACATCTTAAGGCTGAAAGTAGTTTCTAACTCGTTGATTTTGGAAAAACTCTTCAAAAAGAATAGTCCATCCATATTTTCAATTTTTGGTCTAAGAGTATTTCACGAACCATTTTAGCTCAATCAAAATTTATATTTGATCATCTTTACTGTTAATTGTGATGGTGGTGATTGTGTTGGAATATGGCAACATGATACCTCCTTCTACAGTATTTCTATGATGAAATCACTGACAGAAACCCATCCCCCATCGGCCAATCACTGTGGGCATAGTGAGAAAGCTTGTTGACATCATCCATAGCAACAACGTCAAACCCACCCTTTCTCTTAACTTTCTCCCCATTCCTTAGTAAAAGTTGACCTCAGCAGCTTTGTTGTTTTAAGAAGAAAGTCTTAGCTAGAAACTTTTACTGATATTTGGGAAACCTCTCAGTGTGAATATTGCCCCCAGGTCTTTAGCGTCTGTTAGTTTCTAATTCACCAGAGTTGTGGAAGCCTGCTCTCTCTGTCTTGATAGGCTTCAGACAACAATCAGAAACAACTCAATCATGTGCCAGGGTAGACCCTGTCTGTCAGGGTCGCCTTTGGATTACTGCCTCAGTGGGGACCCCTATTGGCCCAGGATAGTAACGACGTGTTCTCCAACACCCACAGTTGATGAGGAATCGGAGGAGGAACACGACGAGCCACTGGCCCCTATGATCACCTGGAAGGACTTCCAGAAACTGATGCCCTGGGAGATTGTGATCTTGGTTGGGGGGGGCTATGCGCTCGCGGCCGGCTGCAAGGTAGGATAACCACAGTCCACTGTGTTGGGGAATTTGTATTACTGGAATGCGTGAATGTGAGTGCTCAGTCTGGCTCTTTGAGGAAAATGTTGACTGTGTGTGTGTGTGTGTGTGTGTGTGTGTGCCTGTGTGTGTGTGCCTGCGTGTGTGTGCCTGTGTGTGTGTGTGTGTGTGTGTGCCTGTGTGTGTGTGTGTGTGTGTGTGTGTGTGTGTGTGTGTGCCTGTGTGTGTGTGTGTGTGTGTGTGTGTGTGTGTGTGTGTGCGCCTGTGTGTGTGTGTGTGTGTGTGTGCCTGTGTGTGTGTGTGTGCCTGTGTGTGTGTGTGTGTGTGTGTGTGTGTGTGTGTGTGTGTGTGTGTGTGTGTGTGTGTGTGTGTGTGTGTGTGTGTGCCTGCGTGTGTGTGCCTGTGTGTGTGTGTGTGTGTGTACAGGTGTCCGGTCTGTCTGTGTGGATCGGAAGGCAGCTGGAGCCTATGAGCGGTCTCCCCCCGTGGGCCGTCACCCTGCTGGCCTGCCTCCTGGTCTCCACGGTTACCGAGTTTGCCAGCAACCCTGCCACCCTCACCGTCTTCCTGCCCATCCTGTCTGCTCTGGTGAGGCTTCATCCCTGCATCCCTTCATCCCTTCATCCCTTCACCACACACGTCCTGGAATCAGACCCAGGTCCATCTGCACATGTTGACTAATTGATTTAGCTCACACCGTTAAATGGAACCAATAAATGCGTCCCCAAAAATCCAACCATGAATTGGATTCCATCGCATTAACAAAATTATTGAAGAATTACTAAATGCTAAGTAATAATTGACCCATGTTTGGGTCTGAGTCACTGGTCAACTGATATTTAACATAATTTGCAGAGAGCATACACCTTTGTCCTTATTTCTGAGTTGACTAAACCTAACCTTCTAAGTCTTTGACCTTTAAATACCCTTGAAGGGTCTTAACATCAACACTCTTAACAATGACAAACTGCTGTCTTTCTCTGTGTCTCTGTCAATATTTGTGCAAACTTGAAGAAGAACACTGATCTTTCCCCTCTCCATCTCTCTGTGCCTCTCGCCCTCTATCGCTCCTGCCTCCTTTCTTTTCCCTCTCCCTTCTTCTCTTAACCTTTTTGTCGTTCTCTTCTTTCTCAACGTCCTCTCTCCTTGATTTCCTCACGCGGCCTTGCGCTCCATGTCCCCCCTCTCACCCTCTCTTTCTCGCTCTTCTCCTTCCCTCACGCCACCTCGCTCTCCCTCCCTCGCTCTCCCTCCCTCCCTCAGTCGGAGACCCTGCAGATAAACCCCCTCCAGACTCTCATCCCCTCCACCATGTGCGTGTCCTTCGGGGTCATGCTCCCCGTGGGGAACCCCCCCAACGCCATCGTCTAGTTACGGCCACGTGCAGATCAGCGACATGGTGAGTCAAAGCACGAACCCCCCCTGCACACCGACGTGCAAACTCACTCGAAGACTCACACGCTCGTACATGAAAATGCACGTGGATATATGCGTGTGAACACGCACACACTGACACACGTGCACAGTACTGTCCTGTACAGTCTTCCCCCAGCAACTTCAAAGGGCCTCACTGGAATTCTCCACAACGATTACGCAAGCTCTCAGACAGAGAAATACAAAACCAACCGAAAGAATAAAACAAACAATTGAAAAATAGACTTAATAATACAAAGCACATTGCCCGAGACACTTTTTACTTACGAAGGTATGATGTCAAGCAATTACAAACCATAATAAACAGAGCTGTTGCATGTATGGATCTCAGGACCCATGTGTTCAATGTTGTGTGATGTGTTCCCACCCCAGGTGAAAGCAGGATTCGGGGTGAACCTGATTGGTGTTCTGGTGGTCATGCTGGCCATCTTGACCTGGGGGGTGCCCCTCTTCGACCTCACCGAGTTCCCTACCTGGGCGGTCATGAGGAATGTCACAGAGAGTTTATAACCACTGGAGGGAGCCAGAGTGTGTTGACAGTGGCAGAGAGAGAGATAGAGACAGGAGACTGTGTGTAAAAGAGAAGACTGGAGATGTAGTCAAACAAGCCTTGTTCCATAAATGAGTCCTAGCCCCTCTGCCCTAAACACCTGTAAAGATCTGATTGGTGGAACCTGTGCCCCCTCGGATACAGTACATCATCAGATCTGTGCAGGTGTGAGGTGGACTCAGGCCTGTTTCTGGGCAGGGCTGAACTCTCTTACTGAAAATGCCAAAATTGAAAGGGACAGAGGTGATCTCTTTCAACCTGACCGGATGAGTCTGAAAAGGTTGGGATGGATTGCCAATGGAAGAGAAGGAGGGAAGGAGAGCACCACCTTTGGGAGGAGGGACAGGAAGGAGGTGCTTGAAATGGACTGTCAAGTCAACGGATCGTATTGCCTTTTACTCCATCGCATCACTGTAAATGCTGCTTTAATAGGTTGTTGTGTTTTAATATTCAAGCAGTGACTTTATGAAATGTACCACACATTCAGTATATATCTCATTGGTTTAGCCCTGTAACCACATAGTATTTTTCTGAGCATTTGACACTTTATGTCAAGGATATACCGTATTCTACAAAACTAGTCCTTACTAATGTGTGTCTGTGTGGTGTGTTACCAATGCTATTGGGTTTATGTTGTCATGTGTCAAGTGTTTCCTGGAGACCAGAGGGGGAGAACACTGCAAAATTCAATCAAGAGCTAAATCAAGAGAGCTGTCTCTGACAAGAGACATGTTGGCAACAGACAGGATGTGCATGTGATTGTACTGCAATGTGACATGTATGAGAAATACTTTATATTTTTACACAAATTCAAATGTAATTTTTGTACATTATTCAACCTCACCATGAAAAATGTAGTCCTATGTACTCAACTTAATCTGGATCCTATATTTCTATACATTTTGTAATTTATTCAATGCCTTAAAGTTTTCATATGGTAGAAGATGGATATAGAACTTGTAAATACATACAAACGTGTCATATAAAAGCTAAGAACCTTATATCATATATCAAACCAACCTGATGAACTCTTAACTTTCATGAATGATGTGTAGTTACAATCCAATTGAACCCACTCCCACTTTTAGGATCATAAAACTAAAGATATGTTATAGGCTAATAAAAAAATAACACTGGAATGTGGATTACTTTTCTTTATTTCTGCAATCACAACCAGTAGCCTAACAAGATAAATTATTTACGCATTTCCGTGGCAAAATAAATGGAGGTGTAGCTTTCGTCATAATCTTCAACACAGAAAACTGCAAGCGGTCCAATCAATCTATAATAAATATGATATTCAAATGCAAGTCAATCCTTGACAGAGAGCATGGCCAACAGACACAACTACTGAGGTGATGTTGACTTAAGGGTCACTTTTCTCAGAAGTCTATCAGACATCACCAACACAAAGGCAGCACTCCCGACCAGCTTCGTAGCTGCTGCAGTCTCTGGGTTCGACCCTCCCAGCTCTCCCGAGCTCACTGTTGGACAAGTAACTGAGCCCAAGCGAGCGGTTGATTGTGCGCGGGGGATTATTCGTTACGATTGGGTCGATTCTTCCGCAGGCTTGAAGTCCTCCATGTTCTCTTTGAACTTCAAGAAGTCCCTTCTTTTGATGAAGTACTTCACCTTTTAGAATGAATAGGAAATGATTGGCACATGTTTTTCTTTTAATTGGACACACGAGATATTTAAACAACCCATGCTAACAGAAAGGTTGTGCTTGAAAAAAATGGTTATGTGTAACGTTTTTTTGGTGTGTTATACCTAGACCTAAAGGCCTACTTAACAGTCTCTACACAGCACGCTTTACCCGTGTGTTTACGTTACTCACCCACTGAGTTGGACAGTTGGCCTCGAACTCTTTCTGAAACTTCTCGCACGAAGTGGCTTGGTCGTTATTATCATCCAGACACTTCCACAGTTCGTCCCTCGCTCCCCAACATGCGCGTCTCTCGCTAGAGTTCGGGGCTGCCATGTCAGGTTTACCGGAGCCTGACCGAGAACAGGTTTACTCCCGGGCAGGTGAGCTGTTCTGTTGTTGTGTAACAGTTGCCAAAAAATGTCACACAATCTTTTAGATTGAAGACTTCAGCATTGAGATTTTAATCATGACATATCGCTGAAAATGTTTATCGTGAAATCCGAAGTAAACGTTCAGCGAAGTCTGCTGAAAGTCAGCAATTACAAATATGAATTCTGTAACCTGATTGTGGGATCATTCAAGGACGCACAACTGCTGACATCCGTCGCGTTCATCTGACGTAAGAAACTATGATTGCGATGGCGTGGTACGGCCACCAGGCGGCAGACTTTGCCCAATTATGGTATTTGATCGCACGAATTTAATCAGTGAAGTGGTAAAACCATTTAGAAGGATGAAGTAACTGAATTTGTGGGTGCAAATTAAGACTGGAGCAGACTCACTGGTTATTCTCATAGCCTAGGCTACTCTTAAATATGAGCGCATACGAACTGCACCGTTTAGGAACAGTTATCAAAATAGCACAGGACCTGTTGCACTGGCCAGTGAATTCTTCTCACGGATTTTTTTTTCTCATGGGATTTGACAGACAGAATAATAGGACGTGGAGGGGAAGAGGCGTGGGTGCTTAGTGAACACGGAATAGGGTGAAGGAGAGAAGAGTGAATAAACCTGCATGGTGCTGGTTACCATGGCTCCCAGCAAACATTTCAGACCATCAGCGTTAGGGGGTGGGGGGTGGTATTGGAGGGACTGGCTATGAGGTTAATACTCCTCTCAGGGCAAGCCCAATTAACTTTCCATGATGATAATTGATGGTAGTCTTTGCTTCACAGGAATTTCAAGACCTGGGTACTTGAGATAGAGCAGGCCATTTGCTTGAATGCTATAGAACCGACACAAAAATGATGTCATTCGTGATTACCCTCCAACATATCAACAGGTTTCAATCATCTGTTTCTAAGTAAGTGAATCATTTGGAAATCTATTCATGATGAAAACTACAAAATAATTAAAAGAACATGCTATATGTGGAGTCAGGTGGTTGAGTGGTTAGAGAATCGGGCTAGTAATCAGAAGGTTGCTGGTTCGATTCCCGGCCGTGTCAAATGACGTTGTGTCCTTGGGCAAGGCACTTCACCCTACTTGCCTCGGGGGAATGTCCCTGTACTTACTGTAAGTCGCTCTGGATAAGAGTGTCTGCTAAATGACTAAATGTATTCAATTCAAGTCAGACTGAGTCCATTGCATATGCTAAGCAGCTTTGATAGTGGTCCCCAAACCCTGCTTTCTGCTGTTAAAGGCCCTTGTTGGCAGCATTGTGTGAGCTATGGGTTCGTAGAATTTGTTGTTGCCTATGTGCTGGGACAAGGAAACTCCCATAGAACCAACACAGGGATGTGACAAGAAAGCCAATCTCAGTCATTTACACACATGCGCGCACACACACACAGACATACAGACCGACACAAACACACAGAGGGAGGGGTACATCTCAGGGGTAAAGGCGGCCTAGTCCTTGTGTCAAGCGACATTGTTTGTAAAGGGTGAATAGAAAGAACATGAAAGAACATTTATGAAATCGGCTAACTCCGGACACCTCTACGATTGCAACTAGAATAAGGCAGGCTCATTCCTGAAAGGAAACATTTCTGTCACACTATTCTGCTCGACAGCATTTCAAAGCCAGTGTTGTAAGTACAGCACTGAGCAAGGACAATTAAGTTAAAAAATTAATTAACTTATCGCCCCTCTGTCCTACAGGTAACATCAGCAGCCCTGTGCATCCAAACAGCCTCTCACCGAGCTCTCTCTTGTTGAACAGCGACCTCGATGTCAGTGCTCGCCTCAACGAGGCCTTTGAGAGCGTGTGACACCCGCTAAAGAGAAGGTGGTGTTCTTTTCGAAAGCTAGTGTGTCGGGATGGCAGGAGAGAAGTTGCACGGAAGAAAACCTGATTAGAATAGCCTACTGACTGGGTATTATCGGAAAATCTTACAAGGAATTGACGTTTTTATAGCTTATTCCGTGTTAACCTTTCGATAAACGTTCAAGGCTTCAGTTATGAACTTTACCAATTTATAATCCGGTTGTCAGACTACTTTGAGACTCAAGACTTCCATAAATTATTCAATAATATGAATGTAGTTGAGTCATCGCGGGCTATTACAGAGACTGTTTTGCCAGCGGTTCTAGCCTACATTGGCCTTTACCCCTGGAGTTGCCTGTTGCTAGGGAACCCATCTCCAGCTGGGTCGATCCGGACCTCACTTATAAAGCAAAGGTGCTCATTAGGGCTCTGCATCGCTCACACGTCACGCATGTCATATTCATCAACCTAATAGACTCACAGGGCTTTCAAATTCACCGCACACACACACGGCGCACAATAAGCTCGAGGCTCACCTCCAAGATAACGGCCCGACTTCAAAGCCGCCAAGTCTGCTCGAAGGAGCATCGAGGAAATTGTATGCCGACCCCTTAATTAACATTTGAATTGTGCTCCATGACAACTCTCTATGGAGCAGACGGCTCAAGTTTTGGACAGCCGGCGTGACTGGTGACTGACGGGGTGTCGTAGGAGAGGTGTTTCCTCTCCAGGATTCTTGATTAAGTATCCACAGGATAGTCTGTGGGTCTCTGTGTGTGAGAATACATGTCACTGTGTGCAAGTGTGCTTGACTGCATGCGACATGCACATTCCGAGGACTCAGGATTCAGTGAGTCTCTACCATGCATCCCTGCTCCTGTCTTTGTTGTGTTCCCTGAAGGGGGACAGGAGACTGGACCAGCCCCGGCTCCCTCTCTGTCTCTCTCCCTCGGTGTCTCTCCCTCCCTCTCTCTCTCTCTCTCTCTCTCTCTCTCTCTCTCTCTCTCTCTCTCTCTCTCTCTCTCTCTCTCTCTCTCTCTCCCTTTTTCTCTTTCTCCCTCCCTCACCCTGCCTCTCAGTCTGCCTCTCCCCTCTTCCTGCCTCTCTCTCATGCCTTTCTCTTCCCCCTTCCTCTCCCCTCTCCCTGGCCCTTTCTCAGTTGTCCTTGTCTCTCTCTCCCCCGTCTCTCTTCTTCTGCGGCTCCAGACCAAAGGCCTGTCACAAAGGCCCTCCAGGACGCAGAGGGGTCTAACGTCACATGAGAGGCCAGGCCGGGCAGCCTGAACCAGAGGGCTATTCAGGAGGAGTTATGGGCCAATGGGAGCTCAGGAACCACCAGCCTCAATGTCCACTTCAGCCACCTGACCCATGGCGGCCGAGCGGAGATGAAGAGGCCCATAGAGAGGAGAGAGAGAGAGAGACAGAGAGAGTAGGAGAGAAAGAGAGAGAGAGAGAAAGAGAGGGAGAGGGAGAGAGAGAGAGAGGGAGGGAGAGAGAGAGAGATAGGAAAATAGCTGACATTCAGCCAACAACAGAGACAAGGTCAATGCGTTTATCTCGTTTCATGTTAAATGTGGAGAGAGAGACAATGGAAGGTCATGTGATTTCGAGATTTGCGGAAGACACGATGACATCAAAGTGGAGCATGTTGCTGTAAATGTCAGACCATCGTTCAGATTCCCCTCATAACCGGGGGTAGAGGGAGAGAAATGATGGGCGACACAGTGGCTTCTGGCTTTTTTAAAGACAGCAACGCCTTCACGAGCGCCAGGTCAACCGCAGCCGGCACGCACACTTGTGTTGAACGGTTTACAGTTTAAATGGTTGCTGTCATGTATTTTCTCTCAATGGTCTGTACCGCGGGTGGTTTTGTTGATGGTTGGGTTATTGAATGCCCCCCCTCTTCCTCATTGATCTTAAACTTATAGGGTATTGAACTTCAGGCACCCAAAGCAGGCTGTCAATATTGTGGATACGAACAGTGAGGCTACCGCTGGCGCTGTCATGGAAACAGTGTGGCGGGGTGCAGAGAGAGAGAGAGAGGAAAGAGAGAGAGAGAGAGTAGAGTCAGAGAAGGAGAGAGGAGAGAGAGAGAGAGAGAGAGAGAGAGAGAGAGAGAGAGAGAGAGAGAGAGAGAGAGAGAGATAGAGAGAGAGAGAGAGAGAGAGGGGCACAGGGAGAGGGAGGGTGGAGAGTGTGTGTGTGTGGGGAGGGCAAGGAGGGGAGGGGGCTTTATCTCTGGTAACTATATCCACAGGTGTGGTCAGCACTGCCATCACTTGGGTAGGTACCTCTCTCTATGTCCAGACATTGCTTGTTCAAACACTGGACGATTGGTTTTGTGTTCACTGTAAGCAATAGTACCCCTGGGTCCATCTCGCTCGCCTTCTCTCCATGTCTCTTTCTCAGATAACCTTACAATGCTCTGTCATACGCCGTTAACCAGTATCTGAAGCCATAATGGGAGCCCCATCCCACATCCCAATCCCTTTGTTGATGTCTACAGACAGCAGGGACTTTCCGTGTCTCATCGTTCATTGGCAGACATCTCCTCTGTTGTCACTCTTCTCCCTTGTCTACAGTGGCTTCCCAGGGCACCCGGCTGCCATTGGGATGTATTGATCCTCAACTCGAGTTTGACACTGTGAAAAAAAACCCACAGCGAAATCTCTCTCTCTGTCGCTTCAGCCCTCTCTCTCTCTCTCTCTCTCTCTCTCTCTCTCTCTCTCTCTCTCTCTCTCTCTCTCTCTCCCTCTCCCTTCCTCCTGTCTTTGTCTGTCTATTTTCTTCCACTCCTCTCCCTCTCTCTCTCCCTCTCTCTCCTCTCTCCCCACTCTCCCTCTCCAGCCATCAGAAGGGCCGCTGCTTGCTGGAAGCCAGCCTCTCTTCTATTATCGTGCAAGCCAAGAGGGGAGGAAACACTCTTGCTGATGCAGCCTCTTCCATGTCAACAGGTTGTTTACGCCAAACCGCAGGCAGGCTCAGTCCCACACCACTGCACCCCCAACACACACATACACACACACACAAAACGAAAGGAAAACCCCACACGTTCCCACAACACACACACAACCCCACAAATTCACACACACACACACACATGCATACACGGAGTGGTTGTGCTGGAGAAAGGCAAAAAGACACTGTAGCAAAGCTACCCTGAGATAAAGGTGGACCAACAAGTGAAACGTCAATTCTGCATAAATTGAACCTAATCTGTCTTAATGTATGCTAATGTATGCACCGGGGATAACAAGACGGATCACCCCAGAAGCATGTCATTGTGTTTGGTCCTGCCCCCCAGATTAGAGGAGAAGTCTCCGGTGTGTCTTTATGGTGAGATTCCCGGTTGTACACCCAACCCCTTCAGTCACCTGTCAGAATGTCAGCTTGGTTGGGGTCAATACCAGCATTGCATGCTTTTACTAAGGGATAGATTATCCTTGTTGTTGTACTGGGCTATGTGGATAAGCATATAGCATATACTGCCCACACTTAAGTCCTGTCCAGCTGTTACTGTTACAGTAATCCGTTCTTGATCCCTCTGGTTAGGGTATAGCCTTGCATACATACCTACATGAAGCCTGCATAATGTATAGGATGCCTCTAGTTTGGCCTACACATGAGCTGTATTTCCCACATTTTCAAATGACAAATATCTACCTTTCCCAAATTGTCACCATGAATACACCTTTGGTTGTCTCAACGTTCACTTTGCAATCATTAGACCTAGTAAGTGTCCACCACACACCGGTTTTCCCCTCCCCGCTGCGTTTCTGTGAGTAGTGGGCGGCGCACACATCCGATCCCGCTCCTGTGAGCACAGCGCGTGAGACAGCCAGTCCGTTCGAAACGGAGCGCGGACGCCAGGTCGAGACAGGAGCTCCCGCCGCAGTATCGGAATGAGGCGAGGGTAGAACCTTTACGCACGAGGGTTGCATTTGATCTGTAAAACGCTTTTTCTTTTTCTTTAGCTGATTTTTCTATTGGGTTTGTGCCGAGACTGAAGAATATGAAGGCGTCTATGAGAAGATTGAACCTATTGGTCGCCCAGACTCTGATATTATGTCAAATAGGTAAGGGAAAAGGTTAATGGTATTTCTGTTAGTAGTCTATGTTATGTTTTATGCCCAACGAACACTTTTCACATATTGCATTTCCTTGTGAGAGCTTCACGTGACAGTGTATGCACCTGTTAAGAATATTGTTTAGGCTTGAAATGCATCTGTATTGCAGCCTGTCATATTATTTGTCTCAAATGCATATTATTTTACGGTGGTCGATAGTATATTTACAGCACGGGGACTTTCAAAACATTTACCTTTGAACTTGTAATTCTTAATACTAACACGTAGGTACGGATACAGTAAACCGGTCGTCACAGCACATTCCCCTGAGACATTTTAAGTGGAGGATATGTCATCCTATAATATCACTTAGCCATAAACCTCGAATTGAAAAGACTGGAGAAATCCCAGAAGCACATCTCCACTACACTTTTGGTGTCCGATATGGCGTTGATTAGTGATTTGGATTTGGAGTGATATGTGACAGAAGATAAATGTATAACTCAGACATTCTCTCTACAGTCCACACAGAGTGGACATGAGAGCAACGGTTGTTCAGCACAGGATTGGCATTTGGAGATGCCATTTAAAGATTCCTTTAATGGAAGGAGAAAGCTTT
>NC_085034.1:9322962-9327962 GCF_963692335.1 Osmerus eperlanus
AGCCTGTTTTAAGCTGGATGCTGACTGAAGTTGAGGCTGAAAGCCGAACGTATTTTGTTATGTGAGGCCATCCCTCACAAGGAAAGTCCCAGAAGCAGACTTGCCTCCAGGGGCTTTGTGCAAGTGTAACTTTTTGGAGTTTTATGTTTAGAAAAACAGAAAGTGGTCTTTCAGGACACTCGTCTTAAAGCAGGGGGTTAGTAAAAGTAAAGGCTGCAACTTAAAGTACAATTCTGGAGAAGAACCATCTGGAACACAAACACAAACAATCTTCGTTCTGGGTAGAATTATTCACCAGTGAAGGTTCTAGTGAAAACCGTGTAAAAAGGTTTTACCAGGACCCCCCCCCCCCCCCCCCCCCGAGCACACACATTTTTTAAAGGGCTTTCCCTACAATCTCTAAACCCCCTAATACCATCATCCACCTCCCACCCTCAACCGCCCCCTACCTCTCCCTGTGAGACGGACGGTCTCTCCGGTGGACTCTATTAAAGCACGCACCAACGTGTTCCGCCCCCGTCTAGCCCCGTGAGGAAGACGGCCCAGTGGCGCTCACAGAGCAGCGTGACGAGACACACATAATAGAGCCTGGTGATTCATGAGCACAGCTCCAGAACCGGCCTTTATCCTCCTCTGGGCTTTTACCACTTCCACCTCCCCCCCTCCCGCAAGGTGGAAGCAATATATAAAAGACACGTCTACAATAGCTAAGAGTAGAACGGAACCTAATAGATCTCCTGCTCGATAGATATGTTTACGGGGACGTCACGGCAGTGAAAACAAGGCCAAGGAGGGCCACAACATGGAGCCATGACAACACGGAGCCCGGAACGGTGACCTCAGTCAGACTGTGTCGAAGCCGTCTGTCAGCCTGTCCAGCTGCTTATCCTCAATGGGGTTTAACCCCCAGCTGTTCCTCCTGTATAACCACCTCCTAGAATAGGGGCCCCAACTTCTCACGGTGTACCACTTGTCCCCGTCCCCCCCTTACCCCGGGCCAACAGCTGGAGCGGAGCACATTCCCCCGTCCACCCCGGTCCATAGTCCTCCTTCTGACCGATGAGGAGGGTAATACGGAATCTACGGTTTGGAAGTCCCTCTAGGACAACGCGGGATTTGAGTTGCATTTCAACCCGTCGTCAAATCTGGAGCGAAACCTACACGGTCTACGTTTCGCTATAGGATTCCATTGCAAGTATGTGTGTAGTAAAAGGGGGGGGGGGCCTAGGGAACAAATGCACTAATTCACACGCCTGTCAGTCACAACAGCTGAGCGTGGGGAGGGACTGTTGAGGTGTGTGTGTGTGTGTGTTGACGTGTGTCAGTGTGTGTGTTGACGTGTGTGTGTGTTTGTCTCCATGTTCAACAGGTGGCGCGACGTCACTTTGCCGCGATCAAACACCGGTCGCAGCCAGCGGGGGCCCCAACTTCGGCTCCACTCAGGCAGCGACCCGAGACTGTCTCTCGGTGCTCCGCATTCTTGCATGGAGAGCAGCCACTCAAAGTGCCTCCTCAAGTTTCCCCTCGGTTCCCAAAACATTCCCCCCCCCCCCTTTCAGTTTCACTGAGCATGACCCGTGGCCTTGCGGGTGTGTTTTCTCCCCGCAGCCTTCAGCAAGAGCTGCTTCCATCAATGCTGGTTCCCGAGTGCCTCTTTGTGTCGCGTTGATTGGTCGTAAACATCGACTGGAAAAAGAATAGGACGATTGTGATTTTTTTTTTCTCCCTCTCACGGGCTTGTGGCGGTCTGGGACGTTTGAGAGCGTGTTCAGGGCGGCCATCTAGACGTGTGAAGGTACGTTTCGCGACCCGGTGAACACAGGGTGTGTTCTCCCCCGGGCCAGCGCGCCAGGGAGAGCAGAGGGGAGAGGGAAAGAGAAAGAAGAAAGGGGAGGACAAAAAAAGAGCAAGAGAATCCCTCCTTCCTGTGCCTGAGTCCACCTCTCCTGGGGGATATCTGGTCCTCCCTGCCCTGCCCTGCTCATTTCTCGTTCCCTCTTCTTGACTGCTGCGCACACCCACGGGGCTTTGCCCAGTGTGTTTCCCTTCATTAGCAGAGCAGTTGGTCCGTGTTCTGGACCCACAGTGGTCTTCTGGGTATTGTAGTCTCGTGGTGATTGTTTGTAAAGAAAGAGGCCTTTAAGTTCTGTTCTGGCTGGCCTTGATTTACAGCATACACTTTTGATCCACTGCTGTGTACCAATTGGTAAAAGGAATTAAAACGTACTTGACAGCAATGGTGGTGCATTTGGTTTGCCTTAAAGTTGCCTCTTACCAGGGTACAATGGTTTCATCGTATTGGATAATCTCCACTCACCAAGGATTTGACAGTATTTGCAAATAGTAATTGCCCCAGGCCTTGTCTGGTCTGAGGAGGTTGGACAGTGTCACAGTACTGTGTTGCAATGGATAAACAACGCACTGTTTGAAAAAGACAGGAGCTCTTGGTTTATCCATGGTGTCTACATTGGATCCCCTCACATTTGTTCCAGTGTTAACTTTCAGCTCTCAGTGTGAAAGAGAAGAAATGCGAGGAAATGGAGTGAAGGAGAGAGAGAGAGAGAGAGAGAGTGAGAGAGAGAGAGAGAGAGAGAGAGAGAGAGAGAGAGAGAGAGAGAGAGAGAGAGAGAGAGAGAGTGGAGAGTGGAAGGACTGAAGGAAGTAGGGAGCAAGCCAAGGGATTGCAGTGTCGATAATGGCTTCATTAACATCACACTGGGTGGGATTTTAATCTAATTTGCTCCTGGCTTCCTCGCTGACACACAGGAAACCTGGAGCGGGGCCAGAACCCATGGCGTTCAGACGGGTCTGTCACACGGGAGGGGGGGGGGGGGGTGTCGGGGCACAGGGACACAGTCGTGGCGAATGTGTCCCTGTGAATGACAGTGGGATTCACTGTGAAGGAAGGCATGTGTTGCTTTCAAGAGATAAAGGGGGATGTTAACCCTGTTTAACCTATCACCTATTGTGTGTGTGCATCCTAGCCTCTTTCGAGGCAGAATTAGCCTCCCCGAGATTAGATTCATGGAGAGCACATGTCGGAAAATGGTCTGAAATCTAGGTTGAAATCTGAAATAGGTGTACTGTATGAGGCTGTATTTAAATCCCTCCCTAGCATCCATTGCCTGCTTTAAGTTGGTTGGGTTACCAAGTGAATTTTCTAGTTCCTAGTTGTCCTAGTAGGACTGACTCCGCCATCTCGCCAACCCCCCTCCTCTTCCCTTCTTCTGGGTCATTCCTTCACTCCAGGTACCTCGTGGGCGGAGGGTGGAGGAGTGGGGAGGAGGGGTTGGGGGGGGGGGGCGGTCAGGTCACTTCCCAGCAGAGCCCTGGCAGGAAGAGAGGTGTGAAAGAGAGAACGCCACCTGACACTGATTCCTAATGTCCTTCACTGGCACTCACCTCTCTCTTTGTCTCTCTCTCCTTCCCTCTCTCCCTCACTCTCTTTCGCTCTCCTCTTTCCCCCCTCTTTCTCTCTCTCTATCTCTGAGACCGGCAGTCATTAGCACAGCGAGAAGGCCTGCTATCCGTTACCCAGCACAGAGAGGGGCTATTATCCCTGGTCATTAAAGGGCAAGACGGGGCGTTTGGAGTGGGAGACGGAGGAGTGGAGATGGAGAGGTGTGGGTGGAAGGGGGGGGGGGGCAGATTAACAGGCGACTGCCAAGAGAACTGACTTGGGTCCTGATCATCGGGTTTCCATCCTGTCGGGGTGCGCAGGCCGAGGAGCCTCCAGGTGGAGTGGCCTGTTGGGTGACACCTGTAAGTGAAGTCTGCATCCATGAAATATGTAGGTATGTAGGAGGGTTTCTGTGTGCGTGTGTGTGAATGAGAGATGGATCGAGACACAAGGAGAGGGTAGGAGGGAGAGACGGAGAGCATAGACGTGTGCATGGTGGGCTATCGTGCGCACCATGCGTGTGCAGTGTGTACGCGCGCACGCGCGGACACACTCGCACTGCTCATTTCCTCCAGTAATCACCCTGGCCTTTCTGAACTTGTCGGAAACCAAATCCCGCTGCCTTCTCTCTCTCTCTCTCTCTCTCTCTCTCTCTCT
This sequence comes from Osmerus eperlanus, assembly GCF_963692335.1. Lineage (NCBI taxonomy): Eukaryota > Metazoa > Chordata > Actinopteri > Osmeriformes > Osmeridae > Osmerus > Osmerus eperlanus. Next base: position 9,327,020 of record NC_085034.1, read on the forward strand.
CTCTCTCTCTCTCTCTCTCTCTCTCTCTCTCTCTCCTCTCCCTCTCCCTCTCCCTCTCCCTCTCCTCTCCCTCTCCCTCCCTCCCCCCATACATCTGTACACCCTCTACTGTCCCAGTTGGGAGATAATTGGCTGTGGGCGGGTGGGCATGGGAAAACACATCCTAAACTCTACAAGGGAGAATGGATGATGTTAGAGGCAGCAGTCTTCATCACGTTCTCATTACGGGCCTTGTTTACGGAGCTGCCAGCCACAGGCCGTGAATGAGACTGTCACCATTATGGAAGAGTGTCAAAAGTTAAACAGGTGCTTTCATCAGTCAACGCCCGCGCGTACACAACAGAGGAAGAGGGAGAGGGTGAGGCAGAGGGCGAGGCAGAGGGCGAGGCAGAGGGCGAGGCAGAGGGCGAGGCAGAGGGCGAGCTAGGCGGTGTCCTGCCTCCACTCCTTTTCTGTAGCTTTTGCTCTCCGTCTCTTTCCATTCTAATTTCTCTCTCTCTCCCTTTCTCTTTAGTGCTCTTCCTTGCTATCTGTCTTCCTCTCTCTCTCTCTTGCTCTCTCTCTCTTGCTCTCTCTGTTTTGCGCTCTCTCTCTCTCTGGCTCACTCTGTCTCTCTCTCTCTCTCTCTCTCTCTCTTCTCTCTCTCTCTCTCTCTCTCTCTCTCTCTCTTGCTCTCTCTCTCTCTGGCTCTCTATCTGGCTCTCTCTCTCTCTCTCTCTCTTTCCTTCCGTGAATGTTTCTTTGTCCCTCCAGAAGATGGATTGAACTTGAGACACTCAACGAATGGCAGGCTATTCCATCTCCGGCCTGAACAACTAAGTGGTTGTAATGTTTCTTTTGACGTGAGCGTGGAACGAGAGAGAAAGCCTGTCGTTCATCACATGCAAGGTCACCAAGCAGTCGATGCTCAAGTCCCTGTAGTACTGATAGAATGCGTTTCACT